>NW_021938794.1:79660-80831 GCF_001715985.3 Manacus vitellinus
TGGGACTCCACAGCAAAGACCATCAGGCAGAAGATGGCTCCAAGAAGTGTTAGGAGTGGGAATGGGAAACAGCAATGCCTTGGCACGGCCCACAACCTCATCCCTTCCTACACCTCCCTTACATTGAGTGTTCTGCCCAGCTTGTGTCCAGACAGGCAGGGCTGGGATGTTTCACATGTCAGGATTGGGATCAGCCACACAAAAGAGCTGAGTGGGATCAGCTGTTCTATGGAGCCCTTTGTAGGTGGATGTACCATGAAGAAAGCTGTGGTACTGTGAAAAGCCTGCACTAGAAAAGATTCCTGGCAGGAATATCCACTGCTGCGGAGAGAAGCCCACAATGGAGCAGGTCCTACTGCCAGGACCTGTTACCCTGTCAAGGAGTAACTTTGGAGCATTTTGTTCCTGAAGAACTGCACCCTTTGGAAATGACCCACCCTGTAGCAGGGGACCCACAGTGGAGCAGGGGAGCAGAGTGGCAGGAAGGAGTGCAGAGACTTCCAGAATGGGCTGAGCACAACCCCCTTTCCCTCTCCCCCTGTGTCTCTGGTGGAGGAAGAAGAAGGTGGAGAAGTGTAGGGATGAATAATTCTTTTTGTGGAAGATTTTGTTACTGAGAAGTTAGTTATTATGCTTAGGAAAGGCTTCCCTTGCCAGCTTTTGCAAAATATTGCAGTTCTCTCCCCTCTTGCATTGCAGAAGCTCGCTCTCTGATGGGAGAGGAGAGAGCAGATGCCATAGGCCTTCTCGTTCCAGCAGGGAGAGTGGGGGGAGCAGACATAATGGAAACCTCAAAGGAGGTGCCTTTTTCCACTGGAGGCCTGGTGCACCACCTCATCAAGAAATGGTCCTTGCATCTGAAATAAAACTTATTTTTTAATCCTTCCTGGCATTCTTGGGAACATTACCTCCACGTTTTACCTTACAAGAAGTCTTCAGCAAAGCTGAGACCAGGAAAAAGGGAAACTGGGGGGAATGTGGGTTTAAATTTGCTAATATTTCACTTTACCCAACTCCATGGGAAATTTGCAATGAGTTAAATATATTTCCCCAACATGAATCACCTTTTTCTGGGACAGTAATTGCTGAGTGTTTCCCCTGACCTTACTTTGACCCCTCACCTTGGCATTGTATTTTCTGCCCTCACCCAGCTGAGGATGGGCAGTGATAG
>NW_021938794.1:83581-119539 GCF_001715985.3 Manacus vitellinus
GGCTCATCACCCAAGGACTCCCCTGAGCTGTGCCAGAGTTCACCTCTGATCCCAGCCATGGCTTCTCCATGAGACAGGAGCAGGGACCCTGGGAAACAGCTCCGTGCCCCAAGGCTGCCTGCAGGTAGCATGAGGAGTGATGGCCTGGGGTCAGGATTCTCCTTGGTGAGACCTGAGTGCCGTGACCCTCTCCAGTTGTCACCAAAAACCAGTAAATAAGCTCATGAACCAGTCTGTTAGGTTAGAGTCGACACCCTGCTGGGTGAGTCTGAAAAGCTCCACACAACATGCACACCCAGCAACCAAATAGACCAGGTTATATTCATAAAGCTAGCACGTATTCATCAAATTTTTATTACATATTCATTACAGTTCCTAAATCCATACATTTACATTAAATATGTTTGTGGACATTTATGGATATTTGTAGGAGTCTTTTGAGAGTTTTTGGTCATCTTTTGGGAACGTCCCATTCCCCATGTTTTCCTTTTATGGTTCCAGATGTTCTAGTGTGTTCTCTCTCCTTGAGAGTATCTCAAAGACGTGGTCAGGTCATAACGAACTTCTCTTATCAATCTTTGTTCTGACACACAATCCTTGTTCTCAAAACTAAGACATTTGAGAGTCCATATCAATCACTGATATAGGGAAATAAGGAAGGGATTGCTGGCACAAGACTGTAAGTCACAGATGGAGGGAGTTAACACAAAGCCACATCAAACTCAGGCATTTGTACTAAGCACTGTGTGGTACAAAGCTAAGTATTAACCATGAATATAGGGATCAAACACTACTGTGCTAAACTTAAAAGATATTTTTCACATCTTCACCAAAGGCTGCATAGACTCTTTTTAAAGAAATATCACTTTTTCAGTAACGAGCTCTCCTCAGAAAAGGGGGAGCTGGGACTGTGTCAGTGCCCGGCACTGTTGAGCAGGGATGTCACTACAGGCCTTGGAATGGTTGGGCTCAGCCATGAGCTCAGACACAGCTGAGGACACCCCCGCTTCAGGAGGCCCTGAGAGGTCAGAAGATTCCCAAACACACAAGGCAGTTCCTGTTTCTCCAGGCTGAGTTGTGCTGGGTGAGAAGCCTTAGACAGAAGATGTCCATAAGGATTGGGAGTAGGAGATGGGAGAAATTACCTTGGCTTGAGCCCAGAGCCTCCTCCTCACCTTCTCATTCATCTCAAGGAGTGGGCCTGGCATGAATGCACAGCATCATTTCTGATGGCCCAGTCTCAGCAATTGCAGGCAGTGGAAGGTCTGCTTGTCCCAAAAGCACAACCCTCTTCAGCCATGGGAGTACAATATTGAGGCACTGTTTGATACAGAGGAACCCTGGGTGGTCCCAGAACCCTCAGGAACACGGCCAGGTCATGAGAGAGTTTTAAGGTTTCACGTAATTATTGCTCAGGTATTTAAACACATCCCCAACCACAAAGAAAATGTCAAGGAGGACATTTGGCCATTCATATCACTGGGGCTGTAAACATGATCTTTTCACTGCCCTTATCAGAATTACCTCCCCTTCCTAACAGGGGAGGTAGAGAGGCTGGAAGGCTTTGGGGTGGACTCCCATCAGGCTCACTGTGCAAGCAATTTGGAGAAACAGAAATGGGAGGTTGAGTGTCACCAAAGGGGCTCAAATACAAGAAACATCAGGAGAAGTAGAAGGGGGAGTGCCTGGCCAATGCATGGGGAAGAGGAGAGGAAAATGTCAAGAATAAAATTACCTCAACCAAAAAGGAAGAACACAACAGTTCCTTTCTGCAGGCTCCTTCTTCCTCACATTTTTCCCCTGCTCCAATGTGAGTTCATCCCACAGCCTGCACTTTTTCAAGGTCTGCTCCAGTGAGAGTCCCATCCAGAGGCTGCAGCCCTTCAGGATAAGGCCACAGCTCCTGCAGCCAATATCCATCTGCTCTGGCGTGGGGTCCCTTCAGGGGCTGCAGTGTGCAGATGTGCTCTCCATCGTCTGTCCCATGGGCTGCAGGGGAATCTCTGTACCATCACTGGAATTACCTCCTCCACCTTCTTCTCTGATCCTTGTGTTTGCAGGAATTTTTAATGCAACAGACTTGTTTTGGTTTTCTTCATTCCACATTTCCTGTCCAGTGTTTTGCCTTTTCTTTAATATATTTTCATGAAGGCTTGACCGGTGTCACTGACAGGCTCAGGCTTGGCCACCATTCTTTACCTGGCTGGAACTGGCTTTGTAAAACATGGGGACAGTCCCTGGGATCTTCCCACAACCTCCTCTCTGTTACAAAAACCTTGTCACATAACAATGGCTATAAGGGAGTATAAAGCAAATTTAGGTGAAGACAAAATTCAGCTGAAAAGAACCAGGTTTAATAGAGTATAAAGCAAATTTAATTTAATTAATTTAAAATTCAACAGAAAAATTAACATTTCAGGCTACAATAAGGGATAGATTTAACTTTGAATAACCTCAAAAAAAAAAAAAGATATTATTACCCATGCTGTAAGATTTGGAGAGAAATACTCCAAAAGCACAGCCATCTAGTGTCCTTGGTAGATCCACTTCATGTCTTTGGCAAGATGAACAGATGGAGCTAGTTATGGCCATTTCCATAATGTTTTATCAGGAGATCTTAACTGCTGTATTCTACATTCTGCCTTTTTGAACCCCTGGGGCACTTTCCCAAAGGATTTTGCCTGAAAGGTCCCCGAGGGAACAAAAATCTGCCCTTATGGAGTTCAGGGTTGCAGTTTTGCTCTCTGTTCTGCGCAGTCACTGCACACTGCAAACAGGGAAGCTGCCCCAGCTTTTCCAAAACCTCGGTAAGATCACAGGTCTACAAGTGTGCACAGATTTTATGTTGTCCTGCTCTTGTTTTGGCTTGGGCTTTTGTCTTACACATGTCTGGGGTCAAGTTGGAAAGACAAGTGAGTGAGTCAGAGAGTCAGGGTCAGGAGGGGTTTCATAACAGTATTCAGGGTTCAAAAATATCCAACGATCACCAGGTGTGTTCACAGAGATGAGGAAGCTCCCAGGTCAAGCTGGGAAGTCACACATATGTCAGAGTCCAAACCAAGATTATCCAGATACAGGCACAAATCTGTCACAGCTGCAGACATTACTGAGTACTAGAACATAAGCTTGAAAGCTGCTCTGAGGGGAACTTGGCTCTGGCTGAAGCCTCCCAGCAGCACCATCTGGCAAAGAGCTCAGCAAGACCACCAAAGGAAAGGGGACAGCACTCTGCTGTGCTACCTCTATGCTGGGTGTGTCCATCCATCCTACATCTCACAGGAGAACAGCACCTGAACATCAGTCCCTTCTGTCCAGTACCCCTTTGCTGGGAGGTCTTGGCCCTGCCTCACTGAGCACCAGGCTGATGAGCTGTAGAAGTGCAACTGGTGTTGGCCTGGGAACGAGGAGCCTGTGTCCCATCCCAGTCACCAGCAACACTCCAGCATAAGGGATCCACTCAATGATAACAACCTGCAGAGGTGGGCACAATTTCTTGGCCTTTCTCCCTGAATATAAAGCAAGAAATGGAGGCACAGGAGACAGAGGCTGCATTTCTGTCCTAGTTTTTTAGGTACCTCTCTGCCAGGTTGAAGCCATGACCATTCAGCTGTAGATTTCATAGCAACTTCCTTTCCTTATGTCAAGAGAAACATGCTTCTCTGTGGAGATCATGAAGACACCAGGCAAAGGTCCCACTCTTCATACACACCTGCATGGAATAATGCAAAGATCTACATGCTCACACAGAGTCAGCAAAAAGTCAAGCAGACAGGGAAGATATGCAGGGCTGGGGACCGTGCTGAGGACATCCTGGGGACAAGTGTGGCAGAAAAGGATTCAGGCACCATGGAGAACAATCGGGCCCTAGACATGCCTCTGGTGTTCCCAGAAGATCCCAGAGAGTGCACAGAAAGAGAATGAGATAAATGAGCCAGCACAATTTCTCTGAGAGCACTGTTGGTGTAGCAATAGGGTCAAACTCTCCCAGCAGATTCTCACCTGAGTGAAACAATAAGCGACTATCACAGCGAGACGGGAGAAGCAAGGGAAAAGGATGTGTCATGTCTCCTCACGTGGCAGACCAAGTACGAGAGTGATGCCCATTTCCTGACAACTTTGCCAAAAACAAGACCACAGGAATGACCCAGCTGAACATCATCTGCATTCATGGGATACCAACAGCCCTTGATCTGAGACTTCTGACAGCCATGAACATTCTTTCTGCCCCGGAAATCCTTGAGATGCTCATCCCAGCACTTCCAGAAGCTTTCATATAGGATGGCATGCCAGGAAATGAAAAGGCAGCAGTGCAGGAAACCAGGACACAGCCCCTACCATTAGCTGGGATGGTTCACAACTGACATGAGCTGGTCAGAAAATTATGACTTGCACAAAGATGCCTGTGGGCCTGAGGCAGTGCAGGACTGCTATAAAAGGCAGCCCAAGTCTCTGCTCTCGCATCCACTTCTCTCACCTCCTTCTCCTCGGGAATCAGGTGAGTGGGAAGCCTCTTCTCCTTCTCCTCCTGCTTCAAGACCACGTCCTTCCTCACTGCAGATCTCAGCTGATTTGTTAGCCCTGTGTTAGCCCAGGGCTGGGAGCTGCTTGTGCTGGGAGAGGGAAGGGGAGAGAAGGTGTTGTGCAGAGAGAGGCTGGGACTTGGCTGAGGAGGCTGCTGGGCTTTGGGCTGGGCAGTGTCATGTGGTGCAGGAGGTGCCTTGTCTGCAGGGGAGTTGGGTGCAGGGCTGCTTCTCATGTGTGTCTGCTTTGTGCTTCTCCCTGCCCTGTGTGCCAGGTGCCCCTGTGAGCCAGAGACATGTCGTGCTGCCAGCCCTGCAACCCTTGCTGCCAGCCCTGCGGCCCGACCCCGCTGGCCAACAGCTGCAATGAGTGCTGTGTCAGGCAGTGCCAGGACTCTGTCGTTGCCATCCAGCCCTCTGCTGTGGTGGTGACCCTGCCCGGGCCCATCCTCAGCTCCTTCCCACAGAACACCGTGGTGGGATCCTCCACCTCCGCTGCCGTTGGCAGCATCCTCAGCTGTGACGGAGTGCCCATCAACTCCGGGGGCTTTGACCTCTCCTGCATCACCAACTGCTACCGTGGCAGATGTCCCCCCTGCTAAAGCTGCTGGCAACGTCCTGGGGCAAGAACCTCCAAGACCTCACAACATGGTGCTGGACAAGAGATAGAGCTTTAGACCTTTGTATTTAGAACATCTCTTCATCTCTGTCTTCTTCTGTAAAGGGTGGCAGGAAGCATCCAGCCTCCTCTCTCTCTTTCCTTTGCTTTCTCTGTCTCCTCAGGCCAGCCCAGGGGGACCTGTGACCCTCCCTCCCTCTGCCGGGCAGGCAGAGGGACACCCTGCATCTTAGTGGCTGCTTCTGGTGCTCTGTGTGAGCTTCTCTTCTTTAGTCTTATTAAAGTTGTTATGCATCCAAGCCTGGGCCTCTGAGTCCTCCTTTGTTCTGTGGCAACTCTCCAGTCTGCTCTGGGAGAGAAAGGTTTCTTTTTGGAGAGGATTAGCTTGGGGTAAAGGGAGCCCTTTGTCACTCCCAGAGGAAGGAGGTGGTAGGGACTCACTTCACTGGGTCATTTTTTGCGCCCTATCCCTTGGGGGTGAAGGAGATATTCCTGGTTACTCCACAATCAATGGCCACCAGTCCTTGCAGCCTTGCTACATCTCTTCCCAGGTGAGCCTGGAGCACTGCACCCTGGAACACATTCTGTGGATGGGGAGCCACCCAACCATTGCTGACTTTGAGTGAGGAGCCCATGGTTGCAGAAGGTCAACAGATGAGGTCAGCAGCCCCTTTTGCTCCTGGGCAACAGATCTCTCATGAGCTTTTTCTAGGGTAGAAGGTTCAAATAGATGATGACTCCAAAGAGTGGCAGGAGTGGGGAGACTATAATATGTGGGAAAAGTCCACAGTCTCACCTCTTGCTTCCCCTCTCTTCTGTTGCCTGGTCTGGGGTCCACGGCCAGCACATGTGGGCACAGGTCAATGTATCTCATAGCAGCTGGCAGGGCCCTGGTGCTGTCCACATACCCAGGGCTGAGGTAATTCCCAAGTTGGGATTGGTATCAGCCACAAAATGGAGTCCCCACTCCTGGTGAATCCAACACCCCCACGGGGCACTGCAGCTCCCAGAGTGCCCGAAGACTCCGTGGCTGTGCTGTCGTACTTTGTCTCCTTCAAACTTGAGGCAGGTGTTTGGTCCTCTAAATTTGCACTACTGCCAGATGCCAGCTCTGTTCTGGAACAGGTCTTTGCAAGAGCAGTAATTCCTTCCATCCCCCTTGGCCATTGTCATGACAGAGAAATTGCCCGAGCAGCCAGGGATCAGGAAACCTAAACCTGATGGAATTAAAACTAGTCAGGGACATCAGGTGCAATAGGGAAAGCTTCTAGGGGTATGCTGGTGATGAAAGGAAAACTAGGGAAAATGTGGGCCCTCTCCAGAAGGAAACAGAAGACCTATTTACCCAGGACACGGAGAAAGCTGAGGTACTCAATGACTTCTTTTTTGCCTGATCTTCACTGAGAAGTGCTCCAGCTACACCACCTGATTTGCAGAAGGCAAAGGCAGGGACTGGCACAGGTTGCCCAGAGAATCTGTGGCTGCCCCATCCCTGGAAAAGCTCAAGGCCAGGTTGGACAGGGCTTGGAGCAGCCTAGAATAGTGGAAGGTGTCCCTGCCCATGGCAGGAGGTGGAATGAGATGATCAATAAGGTCCCTCCAACTCAAGCCGTTCTGGGATTCCAGATTTTTTTCTAGGATTTTCTAGGATTTTCTAGGATTCTTGGATTCATTAACACAAGACTTGAAGGGACACTGAGTTTGCCAATGACGGTAAATTGGGAGGAGCTGTCAACTCCCTCGAAGGCTCGGAAGCCCCGCAGAGAGACCTCGACAAATGAGAGACAAATGAGAGGGCTGGGCAATCACCAACAGACTGGGAATGAGAGGCTGGAGAGCAGTGCCAGGAAAGGGCCCTGGGGGTCCTGGTGGGTGGCCAGTTGGCCCTGAGTCAGCAGTGCCCTGGCAGCCAGGAGGGCCAAGCCTGTCCTGGGGGCATCAGGCCCAGCATGGCCGGCCTGAGGGGAGGGGATTGTCCCGCTCTGCTCTGCCCTGGGGCGGCCTCACCTCAATATTGGGGCACTCTGGGGGGACACAATGGAAGGGAGAGATTGAGCCATTAGAGAGTGTCCAAAGGAGGGCAATGAAGATGGGGAAGGGCCTTGAGGGGAAGGTGTGTGAGGACACTGAGGGCACTTGGTGTGTTCAGCTGGAGAAGAGGAGACTGAGGTCAGACCTCTTTGGAATCTTCAGTGTCGTCACGAGGGGCAACGGAGGGGCAGGTACCAATCTCTTTACTCTTGTGGCCAGTGACAGGAGTCAAGGAAATGGATGGAGCTGAGTCAGGAGAGGTTTAAATTGGATAGTAGGAAAATGTTTTTCACCCAGAGGGTGGCTGGGCACTGGAACAGGCTCCCCAGGGCAGTGGTCACAGCAACAAGCCTGTCTGAGCTCAAGAAGAGTTTGAACAACACTCTCAGGAACATGGTGGGATTGTTGAGGGATCCTGTGCAGGGCCAGGGGTTGGACTGGATGATCCTTATGGGTCCCTTCCAACCCAGCATATTGTGTGATTGTATGATTCTATGTCCATTGGTGGGTTTCACCTTGGCTGGCTGCCAGGTGCCCACACAGACTTTCTCAATTTCAACTCATAGGTCAAGATAAAGACAGAGAGATCAAAGACCAGTGACTCACACAGGCAAAACAGACTTGACTCGGGAAAGATTAATGTGTATTATTACTGATTTAAAATGGAATCAGTGCACTGGGTGACTCACCAGTGCCAGCTCATCTCCATCTCCTCATTCTGCCTGGAACACCAGAGCCTTTTTTCAGGAGGAATCTATTCTCCAACAAAGCTCACATACTGACAGGATCTGCAGCAACATAACAGAGGGCAGATCTGTGCCACCAAGGTAGGAAACTTCTCCCCATGCTTAGCTTTGCTGGTGGAAGTTCTAGGCTGGGTGGAAGGAAGGCACAGCCCCCGAGTGTGTACTCAGGGACCCAGGAGCTATCTAAAATGATGGGGAATTGGAAGTGGGGTTTAAAGTTCTCATACTGGTTCTTTGGGTCCCTCAGACCTCTGGAGGTGTCCTTGTCCCAGCACACAAGGAACGGGCTCTACAAACCGGCCTCTGGAAGCTCTGAACAACAGGAAAACAGGGAGCTGGGGCCCAGCACAGCTTTCCTCTGGGGACACCCTGCCAGGAGGTGCCAGGCTTTTTTTCGCAGTGGGATCCACACTGGTGCATCCTGAGAACAACACCCCTGTTTGTGTGTGAGAGTCAGAAAACCACCTGGCAGCCTCAAGAGTAGAGCTTCTGGAAACAACCCAGTGGGGAAGGTGAAGGAAGTGAGGAAAAGAAAATATTTGTTCTTATCTTGCCTGAAACATTCCCTCTCTGGATCTTCCTTCTCTGACAGTGAATCATTTTGTTTCCTCAGCCAACAGCCCACTGAACCTTTTCAAGGAGGACACCCTAAGGGAGATCCTGCAGATGACCATGTGGAAGAATCACCCCCTGAGCTTTCTTTCTGTAGACACAAATTTCCAGCTGAAATGTAGACAATGAAGTGCAGAAGATGGGAACATGTTAACTAGCAGGTTAGTGCAGACCCTCTGTCTGCATTTCTCAGTGATCATCTACCTTCCCACCCCTCTCAGGAACAAGACATTTCGTTTCTTCAGGTGCTTCATTCTCTTTGCCTCTTTCTGATTCTCCCTATTCTGTCTGTCTTTCTGACACCCCCCAATTTCCTACAAATATTAAGCTCTGCCTGTCACTCCAGAAGGCTTCACTGCCAACACAGGCACTTCTACGCCTTCAGAAAGGAAAACTCAGCTAAAACTTCACTGCAGCTACCACAGCTGAATTTATAGACTTCCAACACAGCTGCTCTCCAAGGTCAACTCCACCAAATGGACTTCACATGACACTGTGCACAGAGGGAAAAGCTCATTCCTAGAAATGGAATTTTCTGCCAGGAGATTGGGTGCAGCAAAGCAATGGTGATTCCCCTGAGATAGAGGAGACACATGAAAAGCAATGGAACAGCTTGGGGCATGGGTGGGAATATGGTTGAACAGAAAATCCTGCCCAGTCTCAGGCTGATGAGTCTTTTCCACATGCTGAGGGTTTGGCTGATGTCCAGGTGCTGGGAATGGATTTTCCCTCCCCAGGCTATTTTGATTAGGAGATAAAGCCACAAGAGCTGTCAGTTCTCACAACAAGGGCTCCTTTCTTAACTGTGCCTCAGGGGAGGCTGAGGGAAGAGTAAGAGCTGGACAAGCCAGTCAGATACATCTTTTTAATACTCATTCCCATGCCACAATTAGTCTCAACTCAGGGGAGAGAGACAGACCCTGGTGTGATCCCTCAACAGCTCTCACCCGAGTCCAGGCAGTCCTGGAACCTGACAGTTTAACTGAACTATTTTCTCTTTCCCCAAGACCCTGGATCTGGACTCAGATACAAGTCACACCAAGATGCTTTTAATGGTGTTTGTCTCCACAGTACAGGCTGGGGAGGCAGAGACCCAACCTCACCCCAACCCCAATAGGCCATTGTTGCCAAGCTGAGGTCAGACCTAAATGCAAATAGTCCTGGAGATGGAACCACTTCACAGGGAACACACACACAACTGTATAATGTTTCCCAGCTCCACCACCCACTAGATATGCCTCATTTCCATGTATAACAAAATTAGCAAGGTTTAGGTTTGTCTTACCTTTTGGTAAAATCCTGACACAGTATAATTTAATAGGGCATGGCCCCAAGGATTTTGTGTTTGAACTGAAGGAATTATATTTATTCCAATTAAGAGGAAAAATGAGACTACAGAATTGTTAAGGTTGGAAAAGACTTTTAAGATAAGTCTATGTTGGGGGTGTGATGCCATTGTCATTGCCAGGGATATCTATTTCTATTACATTGCAATAATTGGGTCCTGCAGCTCTTAGTTGGGCTGTGCTGGCACTTAAATGCTGATAATTAATTGTCAGTTGTCATCTCCCATCTGGTTTTTGAACTGGCCGGAACAGTAAATTACATGGGGAGAGCGTTCTGGAGATAATTTGTCATTTTTCCAATTAGCTCTGACTTCCAAAGTTCATTTTCATGCTGCAGCAGAAGTTGTGTACTGTGGTGCATATACAGGGAGTGCAGCTGCTTCTTGGAGAACACAAACTGTAGCCTCCCAATTTTTATCAGGTCAACACCTGAACCAAAGGACCACACAGTGTCATGGGCAGGAGCCAGGTTCAGTTCTTCAGAACATCAAAGCCCCAAATGTTTTCATCATGATCTTTAACTGCAGCGTCTCACCCAGGAGCCATAAATGAACCTGGGTGGTTTGGCACCGAGCTCCTGCTCTGTTCACTCCAGTGCTTTTAACTCTTTGCAGTCCGGGTTGTACACCCACCTTCTCAGCTGTGCTAATATTGATATTTGTGCTCCCATATCTATTAGAAATGTCATTAATTGTTGATGAGCACTGACTGGAATCAAAATATACAAGCCATTATAACCTATCCGTTGATAGGCTTCCACTCAACTAATCGACAGGCCCAGTTACCCTCCAGGCATTATTTGGTCTTTGATCTTGAATTTTGGAAAGAGAAAGAGTTATCATCCCCTCTTGGAGCTGGTGATGGTGGTGAATGACTGGAGTATTTTGTCTGTGGTTGCTTTTGCTGTGACTCTGACCCGTATTAATCAGACTCTGGATGACCCCAGCAGGCTGTCTCAGAATTGCAACTCTTGGAATGCCCAGTGCTAACGCTTAATTATATAACTCTCTCCACCTCTGAGTTCTGTGTGGACATTCAACGGGTTCTGGTTCCCAGGAACTATTAATTTGCCTGACATTACAACCTGTATTTTTGGTTTCACCAGATAGGTCACCCCATTTCACCTCTTGCCCATGATTTATGGTGTCATATGTTCATGAGTCCCAGGTGGGGAGATTTCTGTGCATTAGGGCTTCTTCTGATCCTCAGCAACTTCTCTTGTAGTCAATTGGGTGTTAAAATCTGTGTCTCTTTTCACCTCTTTTCATGAAGGGATAAGGTTTGAGTATGGCAGGGGCTCCCTTAATTAACAGGTTTATCGTGTCATGGTTAACAGGAGCCATAAGAGGAACATTCAGAGGGCTGTGCTCGTGCATGGCCTGGCTACAGGCAGCTTTTGTAACAGCTGTGGAGAGCTCACTCAAGGATCTCATGGGTATCAACAGAGAGTCTCCTCTCTCCAACCCAACTCTCCTTTCCAACACTTTCTGGGAGAGCATCTGCCCTCAGTTTGCCTCATGACTCACAAGTCCATGGTCCTCCCTCCTCTTCCTCAGTCAAGGGTGTCTTATGTACAGGAAAAATACTGACTCCAGTCTAGCCCTCTCCCACCAGAGAACTGTGAGGTCAAATTTCATCTCCCGATTCTTCAGGATGAACATGAGAGGATTCAACAGGGGCACTTTGTGGTGCCCAAGTCAGCAGCCAGCTCTGTCCTCAGGTACATGAGACCACAGACATGCAATAGATGGTCACAAAGGCCTCAGCTGAGAGCTCAGGGAGTGAGTCCTGGACCTGCACAGATGGAGGGAACTGCTTTTTGGGGCCCTGTGTCAGGATAACATGGATTTCTTCTCACCAGCTCTGTGGCCACATTCAGAGCCAGTGGAAGGACATGTAGCTCTGATAACCAGAGCTTAGCACATATCCTTATTTTCAGGTAGGATTTGCTGGTGAGTCTGCAGAACTTCTCCCAACTTGCAGAACAGGAGAGATCATATACCCACAGCTAAGCAGCAACACTGCTCTGCTATCACTGGCCTTCAGAGCTCAGAAACTGTGAGAAGAGCTAAACTTCCACTGGCAGGTGGGGGACAGAAACCTGACCTGTCTATGAGTTCACCTCAGAAGGAAGATTAAAATGATGTGGTTCATCTGTCGTCATCTTGACTGGTTTGGCTTCATGCGAATGGCACCTGCAGTTCCACAAATTAAGCAGTGAAACAATGGGGCCACTGGGAGGGGGCTGGTGGACTGTGAGCACTGTACCCTGACAGGATGGCAGTGCAGCCTGGAATACATGGACATTCTAAGTGAAGACTAAGCTTCACAAAGGAATTTCAGTCCCAGAAAGGACTTGGATCCAACAGTTCTTACATCTCAGTGTGTATCAGCCTAATTTCTCAGAAACATATTATTGAATGAAATTGCTGCCTCTCTATCCTTACGAGACTGAATATTTCATACTAAGTTAAGATTTAAACCTTGGGATGGGTGGGAATCAATAGATTGATATTAAGGGACTGTCACCAGAGTCTTCCACAGTCATAGCCAATGTCTGTTCTGTTCCTTTGTCTTCATTAAATGTCAGCAGGGATAGAAATGGATATGTTTTCACAGGAGACAACACAATCATTTAATTATGCGATCATAGAATGGTTTGGGTTGGAAAGGTTGCTTACTGAAGTTACTCTTTGAGTCCCTGTCTCAATCATGTGTCCTCACGTGTGGTTTAAGTCTCTGTCTCAACCATTATGTTCTCAGATGCAGTTGGGACCTGTGGCTCAGTCGTGGCACTCTCAGGGGTGGTTTGGGTCCCTGCCTGAACCACAATCCTCTGACAGAACTGAATCATGGCTCTGATAGGCACAGGTCAAGCCCCAACAAAGTGCCAAAAGCTGCTGGTTTTCACTGGGGCAGGTTTTCACTGTTCAAGTGTAGAATCCCAGGCTATGGGAGGTGATAGCTGCTCTGGGCACTTGCCCTTTCACACACCCTGTCACCCAGGCACTGCCACCTCAGGGCACGTTTCACTGTTGCCTCACCCAAAAGTTGTCTCCTCTCACACCAGGATGACACTGGATTGCACAAACCTGACAATAAGCCAAAGGTGTTAATTAGCACAGCTGTTGATTAATTAGCACAGCTAATGAGAGCCTAAACAAGGACTTGAGGAGCCTGCAAAACAAAAGAACCTATTTCACTCATGGATGGAAGAGGGATGTGTATTCCCTCATCCTCCCCACTAGACAGCTCCCCCAGCAAGGGTGTCACTGCCAGGGCAAAGCACCCAGTTCTATCAGTGTTCTCAAGATCATTTTAGATGTCAGAGCATCTATCACAGGTTTGAATCATAACAATTTAAATAAAGATCTGAGCTGTGTATAAGGCAACTAATCTGGAGCCCTTACTCAGGCCAGTGAGAAGAGGTATTATTGCAGGTTATACAGAGGTTGTCATCTGGTGGAGGTGGTAATGGATCACCCCTGGGAGGTGCATTGGTGAAAGAAAAAACTGAGGTGAATGCCTTTGATACACCACAAGTAGCTTTACCATCCCACTGGAGACACCTGCAAGGAATCAGTCTCATAAACCTCCCTTTCATGATATAAAGGAGCAGAAACAGTTGTTCCAGGATGCAGATTGTCTGAGGTAATTGAGACTTTTTGAGACCTTTATTTAGAGATATAATTCTAAATAGGAAGGAATTGATTCCTCTGACGTCCAGAGCAGGTGTCTTCACCTGAGATATTTATCTTTGCTCCACAGGTCATCAGCAGAGAGAAATGGGCAATTTCAGACCTTAGTTCACCTCCTCCTAAAGTTACTGTACAGGTCAGCTGAGCCAAGCTTTAGACAGATCAGTTTTTCTCCAAATGGTGCTCAAGGGAGCTTAAAGATTAAAACTGGCCTAGGCAGAAGAAAATTCACAGTAGACACCCAGGCTTTGTTGAGAAGACTCCTACCCAAAATGACACTGTCTACATTGCCTAGAGCCAGAACAAAGAAAATCACTCTTTTTTTGCAGCTTCTGTGTCAAGTCCAAAGGCTCAGTGTGGTTAAAGTGATTTACTTGTGCTTTGTGTGACAGATGTAGCTGATTAAAGCAACCAGTCAAACTTTTCTCCTGCACACAAAACCCTGCCATCTCCCTCCCTAGAGCACTTTGCTCATGGATGTGAAGTTCAGCAATTGGGTGGAGCTGCTGGCACAGGCTCGTCTGGCAAGTAATAAGTTTACTTTAATCATTTGATGGAACAAGCCATGCACACATGGAAATGCACACTGGTCATGCAGCTGGTTCCCACCACTCAACCAGAGCAGTGGACATTTTGTTTACACTGGCTTTGCCAACACCTTCTGCCCTCTCTCCCAAAGAATCCTTACAGCCACGCTGTGGAGGTGCAACCAGAGAAGTGCAGTTTAAGGTGGGTGAAAATTCCACTAGATATCCAGGCTCAGAGGAGTCTCACCAGAGGTAAATATTCCATCTCTCATGAAGGCACCTTGATCCACTGAGTTTGCAACATCAGAACGTCCTGACTTTACTAGAAACTAAAAGGCAAAGGCTCAGACAAAAGGAGACAGAAAGAAATGCCACTGTCTTGAGAGCTGATTAAAATCCTCCTGTTTACTAGCTCCTGTGCCAATAAAAACAAACAAACCAACAAAACTGGAAAAGCTCCCTAATTAGCCACAAGGGAATGACTTGCCTTCCAATTCTTAATGAGCGGTGAAAAACATTCCACACTTCAGTAGGGGCAGGGCCATGTGAATCCTTTAGGTCTCCTAGGAGGGATCACACACAGGTTTTTTAAATCATTGCAGGCAAAACCTGATCAGCAGGAGCTTTGAGTCTTCTTCAGATGCTTCTGTAGAAAAGCTGTCCCTCTGGAACTGTAGATGGACCAGTGTGTGCCAAGGAGATCCACTTCTGCCTAACATCTCCTTGAGAGGGCAGTGAACTGCACAGATCCAATACCAATGTTATACCCAGGGAAAGGATGATTAAAGAGGTAGGTAACACATGCCATTCGTTCCTTATGAGCTTTAAAGATGAGCTTCTGCTTATGCTCTTTTTAGCTAAGATCTAGTTTCGTCCCAGCTAAAGAAATGGATCTAAAGGAAGCAACTCAGTTCAGGGTGTAATTACATGGAGATCTACAACCTTGAGTCAGATGAGATGGGTCAGCTGTTCTGGTGGGGCCTCTTATGATTTCTTACATTTTTCAAGGTTTCCAAGGGCTTAGTACTCCTCAGAGTCCTACCACAGTTGTTTCTACAGTGTTCATTAAGTTCTATCCTCATTTAAGTTCAGAAAACAATCCTTACACCACTCACACATGGAGAGTGAAGTCACATTGAAGGACAGTTAAGGAAGATTTAATCAGAAAATAGGAGAGAATGCAGTGATCAGGGGCTGGGCTCAGACAAGTGAACTCTCTGGCAGCTGCTTCCAGGGTCTAACAAGGCCCTTTTATAGCTCCATGTTCTATTTCTCATTCCCTTTCCCTACACAGTCCTTAGTAATTTTTCCTTAGTCCCACAAGCTCTTCTTGAATTGATCTCCCCAACTCCCCTGTCCTGCAGCTTGGCCCTGCAAAGTCCTTGCTTGTCCTGGCAGCCCACAGAGCACATCTTCCCTGGCAGCTCCAAGGCAAGGACAGGCAGGGCTTGAAATCTTCTCCACACTTTGCTGGGCACAGGCAGGGCAGGGGAGCTGTGGCTCTTCCCCAGACCATGGTGGGAGAAGCGTAAGGGGAACCTTGTCTGGTCTGTCTGACTCTGTGTGCCCAAATCCCTGTTGTGAGACTAATGGTGGCTTTGGGAACTCCTGCTTTGCACCCGGGCCCCTCTCCCAGCTGTAGTGCAGGAAAGGCTGGCAGCCTGACTGGGGAGAGACAACATCCCTGCCAGACCTACAAAGAAGGCTAAAGGGAAGGCAGAGAGAGCTGAAATGCTGCAGAAGCAACCAACCGCCTGTAGCAGGAGGGCACAAAGACAGGTGGGTGAGGAACAGCCCCTCTGCGCCTGGGCTGAGGGACAGAGAGGCTGTAGCTGGAGATGTCTGGTGGCCAGAGGTTCAGCAGGGACAGGCGTCAGGAGGAACACGAGGGGGGTGTGAGGAGCAGCCTGTCCTACAGCCACCACCAGCACTACCAGCCCTGCCCCACGCAGAGGGACCCTCCTGGGCTCCAAGAGCCACCCTGCCAGGGAGGGCTCAGAGGTGCTGTGGATGCAGAAAGAGCTGCCAGTGCCACCCCCCGTCCCGTGTGACTGGGGAGATGGACTCCTCAGCCGGACACTGGTCGGGCTCCCCATCAGCTGCAGGGTGTTCTCAGAGGCTGAGGAGGGAACTGGTGTTTGGGGTGCAGCAAGGCAGGCCCTGAGGGCTGCTGGCTCTGCAGGAGCCAGGGACACCTTTGTCAGCCGCAAGGGACAGTCTCCTGGCAGGAGCCCACTGCCAGTGTCTCCCCCTTTCTTCCCTCTGGCAAGGCCCCTGGCTCTGCTCTGTGCCTGCCAGATCTCCCCACAGTGACACCTTTCTCTCTGGCAGCTGGGCAGGGCGTGGGGAGAGGGAAGGACCACACAGAGGCGCAGGCTGAGATGCAGCAGAACTTTAATGAGTTGAAAAGGTGGAAAGGAGGTGCTCTGAGTGGGCACCGTGGTGCAGGGAGCACCAGGGGCAGGTAGGAGGAGTCTCTGGCCCTTGGCCAGGGTGCAGTTGAGACCTTGGATGGGGCTTAGAGCATGATCACAGCCCAGGAGAGCAGAAGACAGCAGAGAAGAGAGAGGGAAAGAAGAGGGGCAGAAACAGGGAACTCCAACAAGGCCCGTGTTTTCAGAGAGCCCAGGCAGCCCTCGTGCAGGGCAGGGGGAGCTACGGCTGCTCAGCCCCTCTGAAAGCCATGGCCAAGGTCTCCGTGCTCAGTCCATTTCTGTCTTCTGGGTTCCTGGGGGTCCTTCCGTGGGGCGTCAGCAGCAGCTTCAGCAGATTCTGCCGCAGTAGCGGTTGGTGATGCAGGAGAGGTCAAAGCCCCCGGAGTTGATGGGCACTCCGTCACAGCTGAGGATGCTGCCAACGGCAGCGGAGGTGGAGGATCCCACGGCGGTGTTCTGTGGGAAGGAGCTGAGGATGGGCCCGGGCAGGGTCACCACCACGGGGGAGGGTTCGATGACGACGGTGGAGCTCTGGCACTGCCTGACACAGCACTCATTGCAGCTGTTGGCCAGCGGGGTCGGGCCGCAGGGCTGGCAGCAAGGGTTGCAGGGCTGGCAGCAGGACATGTTTTTGGGGCTGCAGGTGCACCTGGGAGAGAAGAAAGGGAGAAGATGGGGGTGTAGGAGGAGCCGCCTGCCCACCAGGAGGGAGCCAAGACACGTGCTGGCCTGGGAGGCTCTGCAGGGACGACCACACCACTCTTGGCCTGACCCCTGGCACTGAGCAAGGACAGCCAGGCCCAGGAGAGCTCCTTCCTAGTCAAGAGCCCAGGAGTTCCCGCAGTTCCCTCAGCTCAGAACAAGCCCCTCTCCAAACCAAACCTTCTCTCCACTTCCCCTTCCAGCCCCAAGCCCAGAACAGCACAGAGCTTCCAACTCACTTGCTTCCAAAGGAGAAGGGCAATGAAGTGGGTCAGAGAGTGCAGAGCTGGGATGGCTTTTATACTGGTCCTGCACTGCCCCAGGTCCAGAGGAAGCCTCTCTGGAAGCAATAATTTTCTGAGAAGCTCATCTGAAATGCAAAACATTCCAGCTAATGAGATGGGCTGTGTTTTGGTTTCCTGTACGGCTGCATTTTCATTTCCTTCTTTGGCTTGTGGTCAGTGTGTGAGAAATAAAGAGTCGGTTTTATTACAAGCAAAGATAAGGCGTATCGCGGAGTTGTAAGACGCCGGATTCAGCCTGGAACCGGTGTCAGGGAAACATGCGGACGGGAATAAGGAACTGTTAAATGAATATTAGTAAAGAAACCCCTTGTGCCACATGTCTGATCCTGAGAGATGCCATACTGCTGGACACTCCACCTCCTAGCACGACACAGCCAATCAAAGAGAGGGAAACGCCTCTTCTATGATGTAAACAGGGTTGAACCTTAAGAATGTTTAAAAAGCTGGACTTTTGAATTGGAAGGAGTGTTCTTGGGAATGCTGTATGCCTAGGACACCCAACACGTGTTGTAATTTTTCCTTTTCGTTTCATTCCTTTTGTTTTGCAATCTTTTGCCGTTTTTCTAAATTTAATAAAATGAGATTTTTCTCACAAGTGCTGCTACCTCTCTTCCTCCGAAGGCCCGTGAAGGACACTACCAATTATTGCAAAATCCTGGCTAAAACCAATGTGTTTCCCAACTTTTGCAACCCTTCCCTCATCTTCCTCACAATTTACATGAGTTTTTTCAGTACGCAGTTTTTTCATGTGCACAAGGAGACTCAGAGAAACCCCTTGGGAGGGCAAGGCTGGATCGACCTGGGACAGGACGAGGGCCAAGACACACGGAGGTTGTAGGAGTTGGTAGGGAAGCACCAGAGAGAGTCCAGAGACTGAAGGAGTCCAAACGAGAGCACTAAGAGTTCCTCCGAGCAGCATTAGGGGGAAGAGAGTCAACAACATCAGCGCTGATCACACACCCGCAGAGACAATGACCAGTGTCGATCCCAGAGAGAGTGGAGGGTGGGAGAGAGAGGACATGGCACTTGGTCACACTCAGTGACCTTTTGGCATCAGAGGGAAGATTCCAGAGCTGGGAGCAGCTGGGCCCTTCCTGCCCATGGGGCTGCAAACAAGCCCACGGGAGTGCCCCGAGCACACGTCCCCAGAGTGCACGCGATGCCTCTGGCACTTGGGACTCATCTTCTGCTGCCACTAAAATGAGCTCCTGTCCCACAAGTCCATGGGCTTCCCTCCCCATCTCCAAAAAGGAGCCTTCAGGGGGGATCATGAGTGGCCAAAGAAGGAAATGAAAATGCAGCCGTACAGGAAACCAAAACACAGCCCGTCTCATTAGCTGGAATGTTTTGCATTTCAGATGAGCTTCTCAGAAAATTATTGCTTCCAGAGAGGCTTCCTCTGGACCTGGGGCAGTGCAGGACCAGTATAAAAGCCATCCCAGCTCTGCACTCTCTGACCCACTTCATTGCCCTTCTCCTTTGGAAGCAAGTGAGTTGGAAGCTCTGTGCTGTTCTGGGCTTGGGGCTGGAAGGGGAAGTGGAGAGAAGGTTTGGTTTGGAGAGGGGCTTGTTCTGAGCTGAGGGAACTGCGGGAACTCCTGGGCTCTTGACTAGGAAGGAGCTCTCCTGGGCCTGGCTGTCCTTGCTCAGTGCCAGGGGTCAGGCCAAGAGTGGTGTGGTCGTCCCTGCAGAGCCTCCCAGGCCAGCACGTGTCTTGGCTCCCTCCTGGTGGGCAGGCGGCTCCTCCTACACCCCCATCTTCTCCCTTTCTTCTCTCCCAGGTGCACCTGCAGCCCCAAAAACATGTCCTGCTGCCAGCCCTGCAACCCTTGCTGCCAGCCCTGCGGCCCGACCCCGCTGGCCAACAGCTGCAATGAGTGCTGTGTCAGGCAGTGCCAGAGCTCCACCGTCGTCATCGAACCCTCCCCCGTGGTGGTGACCCTGCCCGGGCCCATCCTCAGCTCCTTCCCACAGAACACCGCCGTGGGATCCTCCACCTCCGCTGCCGTTGGCAGCATCCTCAGCTCTGACGGAGTGCCCATCAACTCCGGGGGCTTTGACCTCTCCTGCATCACCAACCGCTACTGCGGCAGAATCTGCTGAAGCTGCTGCTGACGCCCCACGGAAGGACCCCCAGGAACCCAGAAGACAGAAATGGACTGAGCACGGAGACCTTGGCCATGGCTTTCAGAGGGGCTGAGCAGCCGTAGCTCCCCCTGCCCTGCACGAGGGCTGCCTGGGCTCTCTGAAAACACGGGCCTTGTTGGAGTTCCCTGTTTCTGCCCCTCTTCTTTCCCTCTCTCTTCTCTGCTGTCTTCTGCTCTCCTGGGCTGTGATCATGCTCTAAGCCCCATCCAAGGTCTCAACTGCATCCTGGCCAAGGGCCAGAGACTCCTCCTACCTGCCCCTGGTGCTCCCTGCACCACGGTGCCCACTCAGAGCACCTCCTTTCCACCTTTTCAACTCATTAAAGTTCTGCTGCATCTCAGCCTGCGCCTCTGTGTGGTCCTTCCCTCTCCCCACGCCCTGCCCAGCTGCCAGAGAGAAAGGTGTCACTGTGGGGAGATCTGGCAGGCACAGAGCAGAGCCAGGGGCCTTGCCAGAGGGAAGAAAGGGGGAGACACTGGCAGTGGGCTCCTGCCAGGAGACTGTCCCTTGCGGCTGACAAAGGTGTCCCTGGCTCCTGCAGAGCCAGCAGCCCTCAGGGCCTGCCTTGCTGCACCCCAAACACCAGTTCCCTCCTCAGCCTCTGAGAACACCCTGCAGCTGATGGGGAGCCCGACCAGTGTCCGGCTGAGGAGTCCATCTCCCCAGTCACACGGGACGGGGGGTGGCACTGGCAGCTCTTTCTGCATCCACAGCACCTCTGAGCCCTCCCTGGCAGGGTGGCTCTTGGAGCCCAGGAGGGTCCCTCTGCGTGGGGCAGGGCTGGTAGTGCTGGTGGTGGCTGTAGGACAGGCTGCTCCTCACACCCCCCTCGTGTTCCTCCTGACGCCTGTCCCTGCTGAACCTCTGGCCACCAGACATCTCCAGCTACAGCCTCTCTGTCCCTCAGCCCAGGCGCAGAGGGGCTGTTCCTCACCCACCTGTCTTTGTGCCCTCCTGCTACAGGTTGGTTGCTTCTGCAGCATTTCAGCTCTCTCTGCCTTCCCTTTAGCCTTCTTTGTAGGTCTGGCAGGGATGTTGTCTCTCCCCAGTCAGGCTGCCAGCCTTTCCTGCACTACAGCTGGGAGAGGGGCCCGGGTGCAAAGCAGGAGTTCCCAAAGCCACCATTAGTCTCACAACAGGGATTTGGGCACACAGAGTCAGACAGACAGACAAGGTTCCCCTTACGCTTCTCCCACCATGGTCTGGGGAAGAGCCACTATCTCTTTTTAACACCACTAGTGGGTCCCTTCTTACCACGGCCAGACACCAAGGATTCTCCTCCTTCCCACCAAGACCTGCAGCTCCAGCTCCTCCCCTTTCTCATGTTCTCCAAGGATGCCCCACTCTCTCCTGGTTCTACCTGGCTCCAACACCAATCCTGCCAAGGGGATGAAGCAGCACAGGGAGCACCTGCTGTTTGCTGAGCCTCTTGACTGCTTTTTTCTCCAATTATAAACAGATTGTCAAAGGAAGTTTCAAATGTCCTGGGAAACCCAGAGATTTGTTGTAGGGTGACTTGTCTGTGTCATGGAGACATGATGGAATGGCTTGCTTGACTACAGTGTTGCACTAGGTGGGTTATTACAACCCACCACTGAGGGAAACTGAGGTTCTTGATAAGCAATCCCTTGTGTGTATACATATATACACACACACACACAGAGTCAGGAATTTGTTGTCTTCTCCAGGTCCATCTGGATTGTGAAGCCTGTCCCTGTGCAGTCACTGACTCACACTTTTCCCAGATTACATGACCAGTGTCAGTGAGCAGAAGAGACCAGTCATGGTGGAGGAGAGAGGCCCCTTACAGATCACCTGCTCTTTCCAGATATGCCACTTTGGGGCCATGTGGTGGTGCCAGCACAGGGTACCAGACATCTGCAACCCCACACCTGCCCTCGTTTCCCACAGCAGCTGACCCTGAGGGGAGCAGCAAGCTCAGCACGTGGCCCAACACCGTGGGGAAATACGAGCTCCAGGGGCTGGAGGAATTTCAGGTCTCTAACATCAGTTTGTGCCTCGGTCCTGGTTACAGAGAAAGGAGGTGGAGTTTTAGGACTGTGTGAGTGTGACCAAGTTGTTTGTTCCATACCACCCATGTCATCACTGAGGTGTGGTTTTGGCAGGAAAAGCCAGGGGCTACAATGGCTAGTGCATCATCCTACCTGTCTCCCTCCAACGGGAGGGTGTTGGGATCAGCCCCTGTGGACTCGACCCCTCTTCCATCACCACTAGTCCCCTTTCCATTCCTTCGAGCCACAGCACATTTAATTGGTGCCCAGTGTGGGGTAAAACACACAACCCTGAGGCTGTCTCATGGTCTACTGACTGAGCTAATTAAATATGCTGGTTTTAACACCAGCAGGGAACTAGACTCCAAATAAGCCACTCCCTTTCCTGCCTCCCCTTCTGGTAAGGGAGGGAGAATAAAGGAGAGATTATGGGTTGCAATAACAATTTACTAAAAGCATAAGCAACAGAATAAGACATGCACAATAACAGAATCACAGAATATCCTGAGCTGGAAGGGACACACTGGGATCATTGAGTCCAGCTCCTGGCCCTGCAGAGGCCCATCCCCAAGAGTCACACCCTGTGCCTGAGAGTATCATCCAGATACTCCTTGAACTCTGTCAGCCCAGTGTTGTGCCCACTGCCTTGGGGAGCCTGTTCAGTGCCCAGCCACCATCTGGGGGAAGAACCTTCTCCTAATATCCAACCTAAAGCTCCCCTGACACAATTTCAGGCCATTTTCTCGGGTCCTGTCCCTGGTGACACAGAGCAGAGCTCAGTGCCTGACTCTCTTCTGGCCCTCATCAGGAAGGTGTAACTGCAGTGAGGTCTCCCCTCAGTTTCTTCTTTTCCAGCTGAACACACCAAGTGCCCTCAAGTGTCCTCACACGGCTTCCCCTCAAAACCCTTCACCTCCTTCATTGCCCCCCTTTGGACACTCTCTAATGGTTTCACATCTTTCCTATATTGTGTCCCCCCAAACTGCCACAATGTTGAGGTGAGGCCGCCCCAGGGCAGAGCAGAGTGGGACAATCCCCTCCTTGGCCCAGCCAGCGATGCTGGGCCTGATGCCCCCAGGACAGGGTTGGCCCTCCTGGCTGCCAGGGCACTGCTGACTCATGGCCAACTGGCCACCCACCAGGACCCCCAGGGCCCTTTCCCAGCACTGCTTTCCAGCATCTCATTCCCAGTCTGTCCATATGTCTGGGGTTGCCCCATCCCAGGTGGAGAATCCGGCAACAGCAGCATTAATAGCAAAAGTATACAAAGTTGAAGGTGTTTTACCCACAAAAGGGTATTCACCACCAGGAACAAAATAAAACCAAACTGGTTTGCACTTTCAGGCCCATGTGGTCTCCAGGAAAAGGCAATGTAAGTGACCGTCCCTGTGCCCCGCACCACGTGGTATTCGGGGTACAAAGGTACTGGGGGGGGAGCTCCCATAGCCAAAAATTCCCACCCCCAAACCCAAGACAATGGACAACAATGATGGGCAAACCCCCAAAACTGAGATCATCCATGTCACACCGCCTGCTTTTCTGGACTGCTGTGCTCAGCTGTGCTCAGCAGTATTTGGCTTGGCTCATCTCCTCCTGTACCAGTCCCCTGCTGTCTCCTTCCCCCCAGCTGCTCCCAGTTTGCCACCTCTCCATTCCCCCTGTGGCTGCTTCTGCTCCGCCTGCACCAGGGGCTCACATTCCACTGGGCTTGGACCAGCCCCTCCTCTTTCCTTGGAGCAGGGTTTGCACTCCAGTGGGCTTGGGCTTGTTGCTGCTTTTCTCGGAGCTTGTCACTGTTGTCCTTCAGCACCAGGTCCTGGAGCCATGGCTGGAGGGAACGGAAAGGGGACTTGGCAGTGATGGAAGAGGGGCCAATCCACCGGGGCTGATCCCAACACCTTCCACTGGAGGAAGCCGGGCAAGATGATGCAGCCCCCAGCTTTTCCTGCCAAAACCACACCACAGCAATGACATTCCAGTGATGGAATAAACAGCTTGGTCACACCCACGCAGTGCTAAAACTCCACCTCCTTTCTCTGTAACCAGGAGAGCATCTGTGCCATCCATGCCACCCTGGTGCAGGGACGTCTGTTGTCTGGGCAAAAGCCTGGAAAAGAGAGGATTTGTTCGTATGTGCAAAGACCATAAAGACAGTGAAGGGTCTAGAGGAGAAGCTGGGTGGAGTGATTAAGGTCACTTGGCTTGTTCAGCCTGAAGAACACTGAGAATATCTCATCCCAGTTGGCAGCTTCCTCACAAGGGGCAGCAGAGGGGAAGGTGCTGATCTCTTCTCTCTGATGACCAGTGACAGGACTGGAGGGGACAACAGGAATCTGTGTCAGAGGAGGTTTAGGTTGCATATTAGGAAAAGATTATTCCTCCAGAGGGTGGTCAGGCATTGGAACAGGCTCTCCAGGGTTTGGTCACGGTTCCAAACCTACCAGAGATCAAGGAGCTTTTGGACAAGGCTCTCAGGCACATGGTGGGATTGTTGGGGTGTCCTGTGTAGGACCGGGAGTTGAGCTTGAGGATCGTCATGGGTCCCTTCCAACTCAGGATATTCTGTGATTCTATGAAGTTTGAGCTCTGGGGCAGTTCTCCCCTGTCTGTGCTATTTCACCCCCATAGCCAGAAATGTCCAGTCAATGAACCTCTTTCTGAAAGCAGCCTCTCTTTAGGGCATGGATTAAGTTGTGAGAAAGCCTCTGCAGTGGAAATTTTCTCTCTCTACATCCCAGGACAGAACAACTCTTACTGTAGACTACACATGCCTACTTTCACCTGGTCTCATTGCACTGTTCCAAGGGCTGAAAAAAACTGTTGAAGGCTCCACCAAGTCCAGAAGTCCTGTGAAAAAACTTCTTTGGTCTTTGCAGAGCCTTTCTCCCACTGCAGAGAAAAGAGGGATTGTTCCCAGACATAACAAAATGGATTCTGGCATGCAGTTTCTGTGGGAAATGGACCCCCAAACCACAAGGAAGTGAAATTTCATGGCGTAGGAAGGACTGGCAGATGTGGACCATGTTATCCTGGTGTAGTAAACACAGTTGTACTCTGTATGAACTTTCCTTCTACAAAGTTTAAGGTTGACCGTGGATGCCATTAACAGTAAAATCCCTTTGGCAGCTGGAATATCATCACCTTGCTAGTTTTGCAAGGCTTAGAAAGCACAGAGTAACCCAACATATGACTAAGCAAACTTGATGCAAGCCTGTGTTAACAGTCAGTTTAGAAACACCAAGCACCAGGTGACAGAATAAAGACTGAGCAACATCTCTCCCTGGGCATTTCAGGAGAGCATCTCTAAGGGGACAGGATGACACAGAGACAAGGGCTCGAATGCAAAAGAAGTTTAATGAGTCCAAAGAGAGAAATTAGGTCATTTTGAGCAATGGTCATGGTGTGTTTAGCACCAGGGAGACATAAGAGATTGTGCCCCATGACTGCAGCTGAGAACCTCTAGATGTCCATTGCCTGCCCCACAGAGACAGTAGGGTCAGCAGGTCCTCCCCAGGCTGGCTGTGAGGGCCTCACAGACCAGGGGAGCACAAGGGAACAAGGACACAGGATGGAAAGGAGAGAGTGGCAGAGGGCAAAGGCAGGGCTGGGCCGTGCTTGCCCAGAGCCCAGGCTGGCCCTTTTCTTCTGCAAGGGCGGCTGGGCTGGCTCAGCCCCTCTGGAAGCAGCAAGAGGATGCTCCATCACCAGTGAAATACCATCTTGTGAGTCCTCGAGGGCCTTTCCCAGGGCCATGGGCAGCAGCTTTAGCAGGGGAAGCACCTCCTGCCACAGTAGCCACCACCAAGGCCAGAGAGGCCAAAGCCCCCGGAGTTGATGGGCACTCCCTGAGAGCTGAGGATGCTGCCAACGGCAGCGGAGGTGGAGGATCCCACGGCGGTGTTCTGTGGGAAGGAGCTGAGGATGGGCCCGGGCAGGGTCACCACCACGGGGGAGGGCTGGATGGTCACGATGGAGTCCTGGCACTGCCTGACACAGGGCTCATTGCAGCTGTTGGCCAGCGGGGTCGGGCCGCAGGGCTGGCAGGGCCGGCACGGGGTGTAGCAGGACATGTCTGGGGCTGGAGCTGCACCTGGGACAGAGGGCAGGGGGAAGAAAAGCATGAGGGGTGAGTGAAAACCTGTCACACCACCACAAGGGAGAGAAGACACGAGGTGGCACCAAGAGCTGGAGGTGTCATACAGTCACAGAATCACAAAATATTCTGGATCAGAAGGGACCCACAAGGATCACCGTGTCCAACTCATAAGTGAATGGCCCATACGGGAATCAAACCCACAACCCCGGCACAGGGAGGCCCACAGGTTTCTCCTTCTCCAAAGCCCAAAAGAGACCTGCAAAATGCAACCAAGCCCAGGGAGATCCCTTCCTAGCCCATAACCCCTAAGTGAGCTCCAGCTTCTCTCCTTGCCACCCCTTCTGCACCCTTCCCTCTCCTGTGGCAAGCAGCCCAAAAAGCAAGCATAGAACCAAAGAGCAGTTTTGTGCTGAAAAATCCCGTGGAAGGATAATGAGTGGAAAGAAGAAAAAAAGAAGGATAAAGAGCTTCAGACTCACCTTGTTCCCAAGGAGATCGTGTCAGGAGGAGTGGATGAGAGGATGAGAAGAAGGACCCACTTTTATACTTCTCCTGCACTGCCCCAGGCCCGCAGTCACTGCACCAGGGCAGTAATTTTCCAACAGACTCATCTCCAAAGCAAAATATCCCACCTAATGCCCCAGGTTGTGTTTTGTTTTCCATCAGTACTGCCAGTACATTTCCTCATTTCTGCCATGCCCATTAGGCTTTGTAGGATCCTTTCAAGTTCCAGGATGACAGGTCCAAGGATTTCCCAAGAGGGATCATGTCACCACCATCAGAAGATGTGCCCTCAAGTGTAGGAGAGGTCTGTGCAGATGTAGGACATGGAATTGGGGAAATCTGGTGAGGTTCTTTTCACCCCCATTGCAGAAGAGTTTGAATCTCCTCCTGCCAATGCCGGACTTCGTCCTGGGTGCACAAAGGCTCCTGTGCCTGACAATGCGACTTATCCTTCACCCTCAATCCTCTACTGATTTATTTGGAAGAGTCATCCGCTCTCATGGCCATCTCTGGGGGTCTCATATCACTGCCTTCAGTCACCATGAAGAAGGAAAATGTTATCCTTCCTAAATACCATGATTATCCAACAGTTCTGATGGAGTCAGGTCTCTCCTCACTACGTGAGGGGTGTGTTGGACCTTGGGACAGCACCTGGGATGTCCCATTCTCCTCGTGCTGCCATGTACTTTGGCTGCACTCTCTAGACCCTGACCAACAAGAGAGACTTTTCCAAACATGTTGACTGTCCTTTGAGCCCCTGAAGCTGTGGGTGTGTTGGCAAGAAGGTCATGCTGACAGCAATGGCTGTTGTGGCTGCCTGGAGCTGTGTACTCAGGTATAGCCCAGTGCTTGGACTGGTTTTCTTGGGTTATGGATGGAGCTGCCCTTGCTGGAGGGGAATTGTGTCCCTGCAAGGGATGTGGGTCTGCACACAACACACACTCCTGGCTTGCCCTCACAGCAAATGCTGACGCACGGCCAACCCAAAATTAGAGCGTGACTCACCACAGGCAGGGAGAGTCTATCCCAGGAAATTTGCCTACTGAAGGCATTCCCTTGCTCTCCTGGGGTGAGTCCCAGCTGCCTCCATGTCTGCAGAGCAGGAAGTGCATCACTGCTTGGTGTAGTCTGAGAGCTGTGTTTGTACCCGGGGTCCTTCTGAGCACATCCCCTCCCTGAGCATCCCCAGGCATGTGGCACAGCAGGTCCCTGATAACCCTCATGCACTGGGGAGTTGGACAAGTTCCTACTCCCCCAACACTGCTAGGTTGCTCTCCAAGAGAGGCCTTTGGGCATTGGAAATGAAATGTGCTGAAGCACAAATGCCAAGAGAATATTCGATGTATAGGACGAGAGATGAATCCTTACCAGTGGGAAGATGTTTTCTGCAACCCTTTCTATCCCCCCACAGAGCACTCAGGAGAGCTCCTCACCACAGCATGGTCTTATTGGCCTGGAGTAAGAGGCTCATGCATCTGCTCTCCAAGTCTCTCCCCAAGGCACACCCTCTCTCATAACACAGGAGGTCTGAGGGCTCTCAGATTGTAGCATAGTTCAGTCTCCAGCCTGTACTTCTTGAAGAGGTTTTTCATTTCCATGTGCATTCATCCTTCGTGAATGCCAGAGGGCTCCTGTGGCCCAGTTCTCCAGATAGTCTAGGACTCCCTTTATAGCAGCCATGACCTGGAATGCATCAGCTGACTTTCACTGGTTTTCAGGCAGTCCTTTTTTGATGCCCACTCACTGCTGAGAAGGCCCCCCCAGCTTCTTGGAGTGCTTTCAGGGGATGCAGCAGCCTGGGAGGCCTTGTAGGTGATGACTGAGAGAGGCACTGACTCTTCTGTCTCCACACTTCTGAGATTACCTTCCATCATGTGAAAGACTCCCTTTCTAATGCAGTCCAGGATGCTGTTGGATGACATTTCCCTAAGGGCCCAGGGCTGCCTCATGGTGTCCTCCAGGACCCACTTCCTCTGCTGCAAAGCCCTTTGGCAGCCAGTTGGTTCCAGCCATTTTGTGACTGCTGTGTCTTTCAAAGGGAGCTGAGAGCGGCCTTGACCTGACACCAACAGGGTGCATGAACCAAGTCACACACACTCATGTCAGTCCAGTCTGTTTAAATGCTCCCACATCTGATCCTGCCCTAGTGCAGGTCAGCCTTTCCTGCTACTTTTCCTGATGTCAACTTTCCAAGGCACATCAGGAGCCCAATCTCTTGACAGCAATTCCAGCAGGTAAAGGCCAAGGCGAAGAATCCCTTCAGTGCCTCCACCTTTCCTGTCCCCAGTGAAGCTGCCCCAGTCAGCCTTTGGGCAAATGTCCCTTTTGCTGCTCATCTCCTTGAAAGAATTCCTTGTGCCCTCTGTGTGATTTGCCTGTTTTGGGTGGGCTTTGGTTGTTCCCGATGCTGCACACTCGGACAAGCTGGCAAACATTCTCCCCAGAGCAAACTGCAGCAATAGGAAGAGAGCTAAAGCATCTTCCTACTAAGGGAGTTGTAAAAAATTCCAATTCACAGCTCCAAGACAACATTCCCTGCCTGTGTAGGACCCCTTCAGCATCTGGAGTACATCTTCTACCTTCACTGACACAACGTTACCCAGGATATCCTTGACTCCTCATCTCAGCACATGAAAGCAGCCGACATGGCAGAGCAGGCACGTCAGAAATGAGGAAATGAAGTGGCAACATTGACAGAAACCAAAACACAACCTGGGCCATTACATAGAACATTTTGTTTTTGAGGTGAGTCTGTTAGGAAATTACTGCCCTGTGCAGTGACCGTGGTCCTGGGGCAGTGCAGGAGCAGTATAAAAGAGAGACCTTCTCCTCACTCTCTCATCCACTCCTCTCGCCTCCATCTCATTGGGAACAAGGTCAGTCTGAAGCTCTTTCTCATCCTTCTCCTCCTTCTCCTCCTCCAATGCACCTCAGCTCACACCTGCCCCAGTCCTATGTGGGGTCCTGGAAGTGCTATCATGGGAGAGCGGAGGGGGTGGAAAGGGGCAGAAGTTGTGTCATGATCAGAGGTTGGAGCTTGATGAGGTGTCTCCTGAGGTACAGGCTAGGAAGGGATCTCTCTGGGCTTGGTTGCTATGAACAGGGTTATTTTGGGATGAAAGGAAGGTGATACCTTTGGACCTCCTTACACAGTCCCCAGCTCTTTTCTCCAGCTCATGACTTACCTCACTCTTGGTGGGGTGACAGGTTGCTCCATATCCATCTGCCCTGCTCTGCTTCCCCTGCCCTCTGTCCCAGGTGCAGCTCCAGCCCCAGACATGTCCTGCTACACCCCGTGCCGGCCCTGCCAGCCCTGCGGCCCGACCCCGCTGGCCAACAGCTGCAATGAGCCCTGTGTCAGGCAGTGCCAGGACTCCAATGTCTTCATCCAGCCCTCCCCCGTGGTNCTGCTACACCCCGTGCCGGCCCTGCCAGCCCTGCGGCCCGACCCCGCTGGCCAACAGCTGCAATGAGCCCTGTGTCAGGCAGTGCCAGGACTCCACTGTGGTCATCCAGCCCTCCCCCGTGGTGGTGACCCTGCCCGGGCCCATCCTCAGCTCCTTCCCACAGAACACCGCCGTGGGATCCTCCACCTCCGCTGCCGTTGGCAGCATCCTCAGCTCTCAGGGAGTGCCCATCAACTCCGGGGGCTTTGGCCTCTCTGGCCTTGGTGGTGGCTACTGTGGCAGGACCTGCTTCCCCTGCTAAAGCTGCTGCCCATGGCCCTGGGGAAGGCCCTCGAGGACTCACAAGATGGTATTTCACTGGTGGTGGAGCATCATCTTGCTGCTTCCAGAGGGGCTGAGCGAGCCCAGCAGCCCTTGCAGAAGGACGAGGCTCTGGGCAAACACGGCCCAGCCCTGCCTTTGCCCTCTGCCACTCTCCTTTCCATCCTGTGTCCTTGTTCCCTTGTGCTCCCTGGTCTGTGAGGCCCTCACAGTCAGCCTGGGGATGACCGGCTGACCCTGCTGCTTCCATGGGGCAGGCAGATGGACACCTGCTGGAATCTCCACCAGAGTTACTTGGTGCAGACTCCGATGTGCCTCTGGTGCTCCCTGCACTCAGTTACCCAGTTTCCACCTTTTGACACAATAAAGTTCTGCTGCATTCGAGCCCTTGCCTATGTGTCATCCTTTCCCCTGCATATGCCATCACAAAATGATCGGGGGGGTTGTTGGATATGCTTGTGCAGTGGCCATTATCACAGGGTTGCTTTGACCGTGCTTAGAGTGTGATTTCCTTTTTTCAAACTTCTCTACCTATCTGAGGCTGGATAAAATGATCCAACACACTTCAATGACAGAGTTATACCACAGGTGCTTTTATGTCTCCCACTCTCAGCAAGCCCAATTCCCTCAACTAAGTGCTCCAGCCCCCTCACCATCTAGTCCCTCTTCTGCTCAGTTTGCTGAGCTTGATGACAATCTTTCCTAGGATGACAATAATTTAGGTTGGAATGTGCCTTATGACCATCTAGTCCAACCATATATCTAATGCTGTCAAGCCTACCACTAAACCATATCATGAATTGCCACATCTTTTAAACACCTCCAGGGTCAGTGACTCAACCACTTCCCTGGGCAATCTGTTCCTGTGCATGACAATCATTTCATTGAAGAAATTTTTCTTAATGGCCAATTAAATCTCCCCTGGTGCAACTTGAGGGTATATTCTCTCATCCTATCGCTTGTTACTTGGGAGAAGGGACTGACACCCACCTCGCTACAATCTTCTTTCAGGGAGTTTTAGAGAGTGATAAGGTCCCTCTCTGAGTCTAACTTTTCTCCAGGTTTAACATCCCCAGCTCCCTCATCTGCTCCTCATCAGACTTGTGCTCCAGACCCTTCCCCAACTTTGTTACCCTTCTCTGGACACGCTCCAGCCCCTCAATGTCCTTCTTGCAGTGAGGGGCCCAGAACTGAACCCAGGATTCACGGTGTGACCTCACCAGTGCCAAGTACAGGGGAACAATCACTGCCCTGGTCCTGCTGCCACACTATTCCTGTTACAAGCCAGGAGGCCATTGGCCTTCTTGGCCACCCGGACACACTCAGGCTCATGTTCAGCCACTGTCACCAGCACCACCAGGTCCTTTCCAGCCACTCTGCCCCCAGCCTGGAGCACTGCAGGGAGTTGTTGTGACCCAGGGGTTGGACACAGCATTTCTCCTTGTTGAACTTTATACAGTTGGCCTTGGCCCATCAATCTGACCTGGTCAGATGCCTCTGTAAAGCCTTTCTAACCTCCAGCAGACCTAGTACAACAATGACACCCAACTTGGAGTCATCTGCAAACTAACTGAGGGTGCACTTGATCCCCTCATCCAGGGTGTCCATAAAGATACTAAACAGAACTGGACCCAAAACTGAACCCTGGGCCACACCACTAGTGATCAGCCACCAACTGGATTTAACTGCACTCACCACTACTCTCTTGGCCCAACCATAAAGACAATTTCTTATCCAGTGAATATGATACACATGAGCAGGCAGTTTCTCCAGGAGAATGCTGTGGGAAATGGTGTCAAAAACTTTACTAAAGTCCAGGTAAACAAAATCTACATCCTTTCCCTTGTCCACTAAGTGGGTTGGTTATCTTGTCATAGGAGATCAGGTCAGTCAAGCAGGATGTGTCTTTTCTACAGCTATTCTGACTGAACCTGATCACCTGGTTGTCCTGTATGTGCTTTGTGAGTGCACTCAAGATGATCTGCTTTACAACCTTCCCTGGTGCAAAGGGCAGACTAACGGGCCTGTAGTTCTCTGGATGCTCCTTCTGGCCCTTCTTGTAGATGCATCTTTCTTGCATTAGAGCCCAAAATTCAACAAAGATGTTGATGACAGTCCTCAGTGTCTGGAAACAGTCCTGCTGTCTGGAAACAGCCCTGGCAATGGCACCTCTTTTGATGGCATTACCACAAAAGCATCTTTTTCTGGTCTTGCTTTTGGGCTGCTATTTCTCAGGGACAGAAGGACAACTGGCTGCTACCAAGCCAATGTCTGATCAGGGCTCTGGGTGGACACGTGTCACCCTGCCCAGCTGTGTCCTGCAGCAGTTCAGTCACTCCCCTCCCTCAGTTGCTCCTGGACAGCCCTTCGAGACAGCCCTTCCTGCCCTGAATTTCTCCCTGCCTCCATCTCTCCATGATTTTTTCCAGGAAACCCTGGGCACAGACAGGGAAGGAGGAAAGGGAATGGGACAAGAACTGCCTGTGGGTCTGTGCGTGTGTTGACCCTGATCAGCTCTAAGCTCCCCCTGGCCATTTGTATTCACTCCACTATCACAATGGGATCAACCAAGAATTGGAAGTGCAAGGGAGTGAAATACTCTTGGATCAAGATAATGGCAGTTGAGAAGGAAAGGGACAAGAAAGGAAAAAGCACAAGTTGTGCAAGACCAATCACCCACCACCTTGCAGCAGCAGCTCGATGCCCAGCCATCTCCAAACAGAACAACTACTTTGGAGAGACTGCCCATAGTTTTTTTGCTGGGCACGTTATATGGCATGGCAAACCCCTTCCATCAGTTCAGCTGAACCACTGGAAAGACATTTCCTACTTGATTCTTGTTCCCTGGCACAGTGGTAGCCAGAGAAGGAGGAATTGTTTCCTCACCTCTCCTCTCATCTCCTCACCTCTCCTCTGCTTGCCTCACCTCCTACTACCCTTGGAGGACATGGATGACTTCCAAAACTGCAAGTCACAATACCTGAGGGGGACCCATTGCACTCCCCATTCTCCTCTCCTTTTGTCAGTGCTGAAGGCTCCCCAAGCACCCCCAACTTCCTCAGGGCCTACAGTGTCCACAGAAGAGGCAGTAAACAATTATTCTTATGATGGTTTGGTCTTGTCTGGCTACCAGGTGGTGGAGTCATAGTTATTAACTTATTGATCACATCCACAGGGATGTCACAACACCCACCCTGCTATTTTACTTTCAAGAAACACGTCCCCTATGCAGGTCCTTCAACCTGGCTTCTCTTCAAGGCCAATCCACCTTCCAAAAGAATTGGAATTATTCTTTTGCACTTCTCAAACACTTCTCCTTTCTAGCCTCACATGAAAGGGGAACTGAACTGCAAGTAAACTGACAGCCTTCTTGCATGACCTTGGCAGCTGTCTTCCCCCTTCATACCTCATACACAGACTTCCACCTTCAAGGTGGGCTCTTACCATCCTCAGTGCTCCCACTGCTCTTGCAGGAAGAGCCAGAGGGGCTGTGTAGCAGGATCTTGGGGCTCCCTTTCCCACTGACCTCATGGAACAGAATAGGCTACAATGGGTCACCCTTCACAGCTGAGGTGCTGACAGCGAGAGAGCTTTTCTTCAGACTTTCAGGGACAGGAAGATGCTCTCTCCACAGTTAGTGCATCCTCTTTGCTGATTCCTGGTCAGGCCCTTTCTCCCCCTCACTCGATCCATTGACAGTGGATCACTTCCTTGTCCACTATTTCTTTTCTCCTACTGGGACAATTACCACACGTGTTGTTTGGGTCCCTACCTCAACCCTGGTGTTCTCACATGAGAGTTGGGTGTCTGCCTCAACCACCATGTTCTTAACTGTAGTTTGGATGCATGGCTCTACTGTGACATCCTCAGAAGTGATTTGGGTCCCTGTCTGAATCACTGTCCTCTGATACTACTGAATGGTGGCTCAACAGGCACAGGTCAAGCTCCAATATTTTCTAAAAGCTGCCACCTAGGGACCAACCACCTCAGGGCATGTTTCACTGTTGCCATACCAAAAACTCGTCTCTTCTTATGCCACCCTGACCAGATACCTCAAACCCCACATTAAGTCAATAGAGTTAATTAGTATTTTTAAACACCTCACACTAAGATGGAAAAGGAGTTGTGAGTCAGCACGAAACAACCTGTGTCATTCTTGGGTGAGAAGGGAGAGGTGTATTCCTTCATCCTCCCCACCAGGCAGCTCCCCCAGCACAGTATCATCTTTCCTGGTCGCCAAAATCCTATCACTCTCCCTCCTCAGAGAGTAAGGGGGGGGGATATAAAATTAAAATACTGTGTATTGAGAAAAAGGCAGTTTAATGAAGTTAAGCAAGGAAACACTGCAGAAACACAGCAAAGCAAAGAGATTTATTATCACCTTCCCATCAACAGGAAATGTCCAGCCACTCCTGGGAAGCAGGGTCACATTTAGCAGTTTTTTCAGAAGACAAACAATCTACTAACGAATGCTCCACCACCCCCCACCTACTATTTTCTCTAAGCAATTATTGCTGACCATCATGTCCTATGGTATGGAATATGCCTTTGGTCAGAGTCAGTCAGCTGTCCTGGCTGTGTACTCTCCCAGCCTCTTGCCCACAACCACACTACAGGTGTTCTGAAGAGGAGGCTGGAGATAAGGAACTGATGCTGGACAAGTCCTGCCCAGAAAAACTCAAAACACTTCTGTGTTCTCAGCACCATTCCAGCTCCAACTACAAGGAACTAGAAGAGGAGTTAATGTGGTGAAACTTGACTCCATCTTATGTAGGCCCCATACGATGCTGTTACCCATCACTGCATATTCATCCCAAGCAAACACTCACAGAAACACACCTGAAAAACATCTTATTCCCTGGGCATCTTGAGAGAGCACCTGCAGGGGAAAGGATGATGCAGAGACATGAGCTGGGATGAAACAGAAATTTATTGAGTCAAGAGGGAAAAGAGGTTGCCCTGAGTGGAGGTCCCAGTGAGGGAGCACCAGGGACAGAAAGGAATCTGTGCCCCTTTAGTTGTGGTAGAGACCCCACCAGGTGTCAACCTGCCTGACCCAGAGATGGAACAGGGCCAGCAGGTCCTCCCCAGGCTGGTTGTGTGGCTGAGAGCCCACAGGAGCACAAGGGAACACGGACACAGGACAGAAAGGAGAGAGTGGCAGACTCCCCCGATCATTTTGTGATGGCATATGCAGGGGAAAGGATGACACATAGGCAAGGGCTCGAATGCAGCAGAACTTTATTGTGTCAAAAGGTGGAAACTGGGTAACTGAGTGCAGGGAGCACCAGAGGCACATCGGAGTCTGCACCAAGTAACTCTGGTGGAGATTCCAGCAGGTGTCCATCTGCCTGCCCCATGGAAGCAGCAGGGTCAGCCGGTCATCCCCAGGCTGACTGTGAGGGCCTCACAGACCAGGGAGCACAAGGGAACAAGGACACAGGATGGAAAGGAGAGTGGCAGAGGGCAAAGGCAGGGCTGGGCCGTGTTTGCCCAGAGCCTCGTCCTTCTGCAAGGGCTGCTGGGCTGGCTCAGCCCCTCTGGAAGCAGCAAGATGATGCTCCACCACCAGTGAAATACCATCTTGTGAGTCCTCGAGGGCCTTCCCCAGGGCCATGGGCAGCAGCTTTAGCAGGGGAAGCAGCTCCTGCCACAGTAGCCACCACCAAGGCCAGAGAGGCCAAAGCCCCCGGAGTTGATGGGCACTCCCTGAGAGCTGAGGATGCTGCCAACGGCAGCGGAGGTGGAGGATCCCACGGCGGTGTTCTGTGGGAAGGAGCTGAGGATGGGCCCGGGCAGGGTCACCACCACGGGGGAGGGCTGGATGAAGACATTGGAGTCCTGGCACTGCCTGACACAGGGCTCATTGCAGCTGTTGGCCAGCGGGGTCGGGCCGCAGGGCTGGCAGGGCTGGCACGGGGTGTAGCAG
>NW_021938794.1:119769-120797 GCF_001715985.3 Manacus vitellinus
TCGCCATCAAGAGCAACCAATCCCAGAGAGTTCCTGCCTAGACCATCACTCACTTCAGCCAAGCCCCAGCCTCCCTCCATGTGACCTCTCGTGTCACCTCCCTTGGAGAACAGTCCCATAATGCAGCATAGGACAAAAGGGTATGCACTGGAAAACAAAAAGAGGAAGAGGAAGAGGCAGGAGAGGAGAAAAGTCACCAGACCCACCTTGTTCCTAAGGAGATGGAGGCGAGAAGAGTGGATGAGAGAGTGAGGAGAAGGGCCCACTTTTATACTGCTCCGGCACTGCCCCAGGCCCACAGTCACTGCACAGGGCAGTAATTTTAAAACACTCATCTCCAAAGGAAAACATCCTACGTAATGGCCCAGGTTGTGCTTTTGTTTCCATCAGCATTGCTGTTTCATTTCCTCATTTCTGCCATGACCATTAGGCCTCTGAAGATGCTTTCAAGTATTGAGATGAAAGGCCCAAGGCCTGGGCAGGGACACATCAGTAGAGGAAAATGTGCCAGAGGGGTCTCTGGAGAAATGGAATGTGGGACCAGGGAAAAATGAGGACATTCATGTCCACCCTCTTTTGCTGAAATAAGGTCAGGCTGAAGGCAAAGTCTGTAGGGCTGCCTGGAGCTGTGTACTTGGTAACAGCCCAGTGCTGGAAAATGGTTTTCTCCGTGCAGAGATGGAACTGCCCTTGCTGGAGGGGAATTCAACCCTGACTGAGACACAAGCCTGCAGACAGCACACACTCCTGTCTTGGCCAACACCAAAAAGCTGACGCAAGGCCACTCTAAAATTAGAGTGTGACTCGCCAGGGGTAGGGAGAGTCCGTCCCAGGAAATTTGCCTACTGAAGGCATTCCCTTGCCCTCCTGGGATGCGTCCCAGCTGCCTCCATGTCTGCAGGGCAGGAAGAGCATCACTGCTTGGTGTAGTGTGAGAGCTGGGTTTGTACCCAGGGCCCTTCTGGGCACACAAGGTTGCCCTTGATTCTAATGTTCCTAAAAAGTTCTTCTTTCTCAGAGGCAGCTGT
>NW_021938794.1:121319-123144 GCF_001715985.3 Manacus vitellinus
AGCTGTTTCCTGAGCACCGTGGAGCAGAGAAGAGGGATCCCATTCCACAGGCTGATGGCAAACCCCGTCCCAAGGCCACCCAGGATGCTGTTGGATGCCATTTCCACCAGGGCTCAAGGCTGTGTCCTGGTGCCCCCCAGGACCCACGTCCTCTGGTGCAAAGCTCTGTGGCTGCCCCTCAGCCCCAGCCCAGGGTGGGGCAGGAGTTTGTCCCTCCAGCCCTGCAGGACTTTGCACAAGGGGGTTAAACACTGCTGGCCCCAGCCTGGAGCCTGTGGAGCCCCAGCGGGGAGTGTCTGCCAGCTGGACTTTGTGTCCCTCCTGCCAGCCCCTGGAGACCTGCAGCCATGCCCTGTTTCAGAAGTCAGGATGCTCGTTGTCTTTCTCCCAGTGCTCAGCTGCATTCCCTGAGTGCCAGCACTTCCAAAGGGGAGCTCAGGGAGGCCTCTCCCTGACACCAGCACTCGTGTGCCCATCACCAGGTCACACACACTCATGTTGGCCAGGCTGTTTAAAGGTTCCCACACCTGAGCCTGCTCTGCTCTGGAAGTCTTCCCTGCTCCACACCTTGTGAGGAATAGCAGGAGCCTGACCCTGAGACAGCAAATCTTGCCAGTAAAGACCATGGCCCAGCAGCCCTGGAGTACCTGCCCCTTTCCTCCAAGCCCTGCACGCAGTGAAGCTGCCCCAGGCAGCCCTGGCTCAAGCCTCCCTTTGGCTGCTGCCCTGTGGGGAAGATCTTGTTTCCCTCCGCAGGCTTTGCTGATTCAACTCCAGGTGGGCTTTGGCTTCCTGACCCAAGCCTGGAACACTCAGACAGCCTGGCAAAGGTTCTCTGTGAACCAAGGGCGTGAGGAGGGAGGGAGAGGAAAGCATTTGCCTGGAGCAGCAGTGGCCAGTGAGCACTGGAGTGAGCTGAGAGGGAGGAGAGAGAAGCCCGTGGGATGTGCTGTGGGAAGAGGAGCCTTTGGGTGCTCTGCTGCTCTGGGCAGTGCAGGGCAGGGCTGGGCCTCTCCCTGCAGGTCAGTGCCCTGAGCCAACATCCCCTGCCTGCACGGGACCCTCCAGCACGTGGGGGCACATCTTCTGCCTGCAGGGACACATTCTGATCCAGGGGATCCTTAGGCCTGTCAAGGCAGCACATGAAAAAAGCTGCAGCACAGAGCAAGCCCATCAGAAATGAGGAAATGAGGTGGCAGCATTGCTGGAAACCAGAACACCCTGTGGCATTAGGTGGGATGCTTTGCTTTGGAGATGAATGTGCTGGAAAATTGCTGTCCTTGTGCCGTGACTGTGGGCCTGGGGCAGGGCAGGAGCAGCATAAAAGCAGGACCTTCTCCTCACTCTCACATTCACTCCACTCGCTTCCAGCTCCTTGGGATCCAGGTGAATCTGAAGCCCTTTCTTTTCCTCCTCCTTTGGAGTTTCTAAGTCTATCCTGTCCTTTTGGTCTCATTTGGGTTCTGAGAACTGCCTGTCATGGGAGAGGGAAGGGGGCAGAAGGTGTGCCCGGGGAGAGGCTGGGTTTTGGCTGAGGTGTCTCCTGAGCCATAGTCCACACGGAGAAGTCCCTGAGCTTGGTCTCTCGTGGGGCTTCAGGGGCTGAGGGGAAAGTGATGCTGGTGGGCCTCTCTAAGCAGCCTCGTGCTCTCTTCTCCTTCTTTTGTCTTTTTTTCGTCATGGTGGGCCAAGAGACTCCCCTCACTCACCCCTGTGCTCTGCCTCCCCCACCCTCTGTCCCAGGTGCAGCTCCAGCCCCAGACATGTCCTGCTACACCCCGTGCCTGCCCTGCCAGCCCTGCGGCCCGACCCCGCTGGCCAACAG
>NW_021938794.1:123454-125491 GCF_001715985.3 Manacus vitellinus
TGGCCCTGCAAGGAACCCAGGGACACACAGGATGGTACAAGCCCAGGGATAGAGCATCAGTGCTCTCTTCACTGAGATCTCCACTCAGAGTGACTTCTTTCTAATCTTTGGACTCATTAAAGTTCTCCTGCATCCCAGCCCACGCCTCTGTGTCGTCCTTTCCCCTGCAGATCCTCATCCAACATGGCCAGGGAGAGAGGTGTTGCTGTGGGGTTCTGGGAGGGGGTCGTTAGGGATGGTATTGCCATGGTTGTCAGCATAGCATTGATTATGTTAACACAGCACTGATTAGTCATATTTGGGGTCACCTTTCTGAATTTCTCTGCCTCTCTGTACCCGGAAGAATTACCTGACACTGTGCAATGACCACAGCTACTCCACAAATTATTTTAGTTATCCCATCAAAGCATTCTCTTCTCTCTTCTCAGCAAACCCCGTGTCCTCAGCCTCTCATCCCCAGGAAAGTGTTCCAGCCCACTCACCATGCTGGCCAGTGTATTTCATATATTTGGCTTCTCTTGGTTGAGCTTTTCCTTGCACTCCCCTCCAACAGGCAGCACAACATGCCAGGTGCCATCTGGGCAGTGCTGAGCAGAGGGGGATCTTTGCTGCCATCAGTGTCCTGGCTGTGGTCCTACTCGGAAAGCCCAGGATGTTGGTGACAGTCTTTGTGTCCAGGGACAGCTCTGGGAGTTGTGCCTGTTTTGATGATGTTACCACAAAAGCACCTTCTCTGGGCCCAGCTTTTCAGAGACGGAATGATGTGACAGGGTTGGCTACGACACAGCCAACTTCCCATCTGGCCTCTGGATGGACATATGTCATCACGCCCAGCTGTGTCCTGCAGCAGTGCAGCATCTCCTCTTCATCATGTGCAAACTTCCCTGCAGCCTGTGCTGCTGTCACTGCCCTGCTCTGGAGAGCTCCTGGAAAGCCCTTGGAGACACTCAGCCCACACCCCCTTCATCTCTCCTTCCTCTGCGCTTCTCCCTGCCTCTTCCTCTCCAGAAATTTTCCCAGGAAAATTGCACTGAGGAAATCCACAGTATCAGAACAGTCTGGGAGAACAAAGGACTGAGAGCGGACCTTTAAAAGAGACATGGGATACTGGAGATTTAAAAATTGGACATGAGCCAGCAATGTGCACTTTCAGGCCAGAAATTCAATCATGTCCTAGGCTGCACCAACACAAACATGGCCAGCATGTCAAGGGAGGGGAATCTTGGCTTCTTATCTGCTCTTGTTTGACCTCCCCTGCAGCTTTGTGTCCAGTCTGGAGTCCTCAGGTCAAAACAAACATGGACCCGTTAGAGCAGCTCCAGAGAAGGGCTGCAAACATGATCAGATGGATACATCACACCTTCTGTGGAAAAAGGCCGAGGCAGTCGAGGTTCTTCAGGCAGGAGAAAGAGCTGCTCTGGGGAGATCTTATTGCAGCCTTTGAGTACGTAAAGGGGATGTATAATGAAGTCAGAGAAAGACGTTTTCTCAAGGCCTGCAGTGATTGCGAAAGGAACAACAGTTTTCCACTGAAATAGGGTAGAAATAAGGAAGAAATTACTGAAGATGAGTGTGATGAGACACTGGAAAAGGTTGCCCGGAGAATGATGGGGTGTCCCATCTGGGGAAGTGTTTCAAGGTCAGGTTCGATCGAACTTGGAGTAATGTGATGGAGTAACAGATATCCCTGCCCATGGCAGGAGGGTTGGATTGGATGGCCTTTAATGGTCTCTGCCAACAAAAATCAATCGATGATTCCATGATCCCGTGGGTGTGTGAGAAGGCAGCCCCTGCACTGTGTGGTTCTCTTTGAGAATCCTGTGATTAGGAAAGGTTCTCCTGTGGTCTGAGGAGAAGCTGGTGCCTGTGTCGGGTCAGTAAGACATTCAGTGCTGAGAACTTGTGTCACAGAGTGGAGCTTAGGGAGGAAAAGGAAAAACTGTGCAAACATCTGGTTGTCAGTGGAGAGTGGAGGGTAATTGTGTCCTGAGGCAAAGAGGCAGAAATTCAGACACCATAGGGTCACTCCACACAGGA
>NW_021938794.1:127231-138795 GCF_001715985.3 Manacus vitellinus
CCTCTCACTCACTGAGGGATGTGTTGGGTTTCAGGACAGCACCTTCTTCCTGTCCCTCTCCTCAGCCCACGATGCCCTTTGGCTGCACACTTTGCACAGGGCACACAAGCACAGGGCACTTTTCCAGGACACACTGTCAGTCCTGAGAACAGCCCTGAGCTGTGGCAGCGCTGCCAAGCAGGGCAGGCTGAGGGCAATGGCCTTTGGGTGCCTGGAGCTGTGGCTCTGGGCTCCAAGATGGTTTTCCTGGGAAAGGAATGGAGCTGCCCAAAGGATTGAGGCCTGGCAAGACCCTGCACTTCCACGTGCCTGGGATGCTCAGGGAGGGGACGTGCCCAGAAGGGCCCTGGGTACAAACCCAGCTCTCACACTACGCCAAGCAGCGATGCTCTTCCTGCCCTGCAGACATGGAGGCAGCTGGGACGCATCCCAGGAGGGCAAGGGAATGCCTTCAGTAGGCAAATTGCCTGGGATAGTCTCATAGACTCTCCCAATCCATGGTGAGTCAAGCCCTAATTTTGGAGTGGCCTTTTGGACTGAGGCCAAGCCAGGAGTGTGTGCTGTCTGCAGGTTTGTGTCCCATGTGGGGCAGAATTCCCCACCAGCAAGGGCAGCTCCATCCTTGCCCCAGGCAAGTGGATGCTTGGCAGCACTTCCACAGGTCAGGAGTGTCCTCAGGACTGACAGTGTGTCCTGGAAAAGTGTCCTGTGCTTGTGTGTCATCCAGGTCAGGGGGTAAAATGTGCAGCCAAAGTGCATCGTGGGGTGAGGAGAGGGAAGGAACAAGGAACTGTCCTGAGACCCAACAGACCCCTCTGACAGTGAGGACGGTGGGACACAACTCCACAGGGCTTCTTGAGGAACCATGTGGTCAGGGAGGGCAAAAATCTCCTTCCACAACCCTGCTGACAGCACTGGTGGGGAGCCCCAGAGCCTGCAATGAGAGCAGACAACTGTGCCAAAAAACCAAGAATTGTATTCCCAGAAGGAGAAGATTTCCTTGGACAAAGCCATTTGAAAGCAGCAACATAACCTGCCAGCCTATAGAGGCAAAGTGCAGTGAGTGCTGGCCTGAGCAGGGAGGCAGGCAGGGAGGGAGAGGGCTGCAGCATGTCCTCCTTAGGAGAAGACTGTGGGGACTCAGGAGAGGATTGCATTGGGGGGAAGACATGATCCCTCTGAGGGGTTTCAAAAAACCTCACCATATTTCCCCACAGCCTCGTCCTCTGCCTGCACAGACCCCTCCAGCACGTGGGGGCACATCTTCTGCCTGTGCTGACATGATCCTGCTCAGGAAATCCTCAGGCCTTTCATGCCAATACTTCAAAAGATCCTCTGTGGATCCTCATGGTCATGTCAGAAATGAGGAAATGAGATGGCAGCGTTGACAGAAACCAAAACACCACCTGTGGCATAAGGTTGGGTATTTTTGGAGGTGAGTCTATTGGAAAATTGCTGCCCTTGTGCAGTGACTGTGGGCCTGGGGCAGTGCAGGAGCTGTATAAAAGTGAGCTTTTCTCCTCACTCTCTCATCCACTCCTTTACCTCAAATTCATTTGGAAGAAGGTGAGGTTTGACCCTTTCTTATCCTCCTCCTTGTCCTCCTTCTCCTCCTTCTTCTTCCTTCCCTTTATCTTCCCCCTGGTCCTTCTCTGGGGTTTTCTGTCACGTACTTGCCTCCTTGTTCTCTGCTGCCTTGAGGCTGCTTACCCCGGGAGAGAGAAGGTGCACATGGAGAAGGGCTGGACTGAGGTGTCTCCTGAGCTATGGGTTAGTGGGGTCCTCCTTGGCCTTGGTCACTCTTGGTGGGGCTCATTGGGGTTGAGAGAAAGGATGTCCTTCATGGTATGGTGAGAGGCTGCCCTTCAAACACACCTCATGCCTTGATTTTTCTTGCCCTCTGTCCCAGGTGCAGCTCCAGCCCCAGACATGTCCTGCTACACCCCGTGCCTGCCCTGCCAGCCCTGCGGCCCGACCCCGCTGGCCAACAGCTGCAATGAGCCCTGTGTCAGGCAGTGCCAGGACTCCACTGTGGTCATCCAGCCCTCCCCCGTGGTGGTGACCCTGCCCGGGCCCATCCTCAGCTCCTTCCCACAGAACACCGCCGTGGGATCCTCCACCTCCGCTGCCGTTGGCAGCATCCTCAGCTCTCAGGGAGTGCCCATCAACTCCGGGGGCTTTGGCCTCTCTGGCCTGGGCAGTGGCCTCTGTGGCAGGACCTGCTTCCCCTGCTAAAGCTGCTCCCTGCTCTGGGCTCTCCCCTTGGATCCACCTCTCTTCCCTCCCTTGACTCATTAAATTCTGATGCATCCCAGCCCACGCCTCCGTGTCATCCTTTCCCCTGCAGCTGCTCTCCAGTATGATTTCCAGGTGGAGAGATGTTGCTCAGGGGTTGTTTTGAGAGGCAGTTTTAGAGAAAGGTGTTTCACTGACTTTTAAGACAAGAGTGTCTGAATGTACTCCATCAGGCTGTTGCTGCTTTCCAACCTTCTCAACCTGCTCAAGCCTGGATAGAAGGAACCAATCCTCTTCACTGGCTGCAGCTGCTCCAAGGACGATTTTATCTCTCTGACCAAAGCATTCTCCTTTCCACACTCAGCAGTCCCGGTGCCTGAGTCACGTGCTCAGCCTCCTTATCATCCCAAACCCCCTGCACTGAACTTCCCCCCTTGCTCAGGGTTGTTCTTGCATTCCAGCCTGTCCTCAACACGGCTGATGCCACCAGGCGAGTGCTGAGCAGAGCAGCATCGTGGCTCCCCTGGGTCTCCTGCTCACACAGCCCAGGGGGTTGAGGACAGTCCTCGGGGTCTGGGCACAGTTGGGGCAGTGGCTCCTGTTCTCATGGGGTCACTACAGGAGCCCCTTTCTCTGGCCCTGTGTCCTGGTCTCAGCTGAGTGGAGTTAATTTGTTCTCAGTATCTGTTCTAGTGCTGTGTTTTGGATTCAGAAGGAGAACGGTGTTGACAACACACTGATGGTTTGGGTTTCTGATAAGTCCTGTTTATCCTAAGTCTTTTTTTTTTTTGCCTCCTACTCTGCCAGTGATGAGGTTGACAAAAGAAACTGAGAGGGAGCAGAGCTGGGACAGGTGATCCAATCTCACCAAAGGAATATTCCACAAATAGAACATCAGACCCAGTCTGTATACTTGGGGGAGTTATCAGGAAGGGGGATCTGGCATCAGTCAGAGGGTGGTGAGCAATTGTATTGTGCATCACTCGGTTTTCCCCTATTATGATCATTATTATGAACATTTACCATTGTTGCTGTATTTTTATTTTATTTTCAATTATTAAACTGTTCTTGTCTCAGCCTACAAGATTGTCCTCATTCACCTGAGCTTTGGGGAGAGAGGAAGGTATCACAACCCCCTGTTTGGGGCTGTGCATGCCAGGGGCCGAGGCAGTGTGGGTGGGGACGTGGCTGGTTGGTACCAAGCCAGCTTGTGATCAGGACTCGGGATGAAGATGTTCCGGCCTGCCCTGCTATGTCCTGCAGACATCCCCCTCCCTCAGCTCCCAGTCTCTGCAGCCTGTGCTGCTGTCACTGCACTGCTTTGGAGAGCTCCTGGGCAGCCCTTGGAGACACTCAGCCCACACCCACTGCCTCTCTTCCTGCTTTAAATCTCTCCCTGCCTCCATCTCTCCATCAGCTTTCCCAGGAAGCCCTGGGCACAGACAGGGAAGGAGGAGGGCAAGGAGGACAAGCACTGCCCGTGGGCCTGTGTGGTGTCATGAGCAGCACCAAGCACAGAGCAGCTCTTCTCATGATCCACTGACCCAGAGGGATGGGGGAGAACTGGAGAGAGTGGGATATCCTGGGGTCAACATCAGGACAATCTGTGAAGGGATGGGGAAAAAGAGAGAAACCCAAGTGGTTCAAAGGTAATCCCCCTGTACCTGGCACCAGCAGCCCAGTGCCCAGGCAGTGTCCAAGAATGGCTCCATTGGGAAAATGCCCAGAGCTTTATTGCTGAGCGTGGTGTGATATGTGCCAAGGGCAGTGGTGGAGTCACCGTCCCTGGGGGAACTTAAAAGGTGTGTAAATGGGACACCTGGGGGTAGGGTCTAGTGTTGAGCTTGGCAGTGCTGGGTTAATGGTTGGACTCCTTGATCTCAAAGGTCTTTTCGTGTCTCGATGATTTTATGACTCCGAATGACATGGAATAGCCCTTTGGTCAGCTGAGGTCATCTGTCCTGGCTGTGTCACCTCCATCTGCTTGTCCACCCCTGGACTGCACTGCAGGGGATGCAGAGTGAGAAAGAGAGATGCAGCAATAGCTCAAGCTTTGGTGTGTTCTCTGCACTGGTTTAGCCACACATGTGAAACACAGAACAACATTGGCTGCTCTGAAGACGGTGACCCCCATCCCGGCCAGCACCAGTACAGACTGGTGTTCCATTCCCTCTCCTCTTGTCCTCTGAGGCTTTTTTTGGTTTGAGCCTCCTGTTCCAGAATGATGGCACCCAGGGCAAAATAAATTGCTGTATCTTCTTTCCTTTCCCTTCCTCTCCCCTCCTATCCAGTTCTCAGGGGCTTTGAGGGCTTCTGCCCTCCCAGAGCCTTCCACAGCCCAGGCTTCTCAACCAGCTCGTGCAGCGGCCACGCGTCCCTTGCACAGAACGAGCAGCGAGGCCCAGAGGACTGGGCTGGGCAAGGCTGGATCTGACAGCCAGGGGCTCAGCTGGAGTCAGGGGTTCCTTCCACACCTGCAAGTGACGGTGCCCTAGGGGCACAGTCACCGGCTCAAGGTCCAAGTGGAAACCAGTGCTGACTGGTGTCCTTCAGGGGTCAATACTGGGACCATATTTGTTAATATGTTCATCGATGACATGGGCAGTGGACTGGGTGGACCCTCAACAAGGCTGTGCATGACCCAAGCTGAAGGCTGCACTGCTGCACTTGAGGAAAGTGTTTCAATCTAAGGGATCTTGGCTGACTTGAGGAATGGTCCCGTGTGGGACTCAGGAACTTCAACAAGGCCAGGACTGGAAGGTGAATGGTTTAGAGCAACACTGCAGAGAAGGAACCAGAGAAAATGGAGGTTGAAGTATTTGACATGAGCCAGCAATGTGCACTTTCAGGCCAGAAATTCAGTCATGTCCTGGGCTGCACCAACACAAACATGGCCAGCAGGTCAAGGCAGGGGACTCTCTGTTTCTGGTCTGCTCTTGCTAGACCTCCCCTGGAGCCTTTAGTCCAGTCTGGGGTCCCCATATCAAAACAGACACGGACCTGTTAGAGCAGCTCCAGAGAAGGGCTGCAAAAACGATCGCATGGATACATCACACCTATGGAGAAAGGCTGAGGGAGTCCAAGTTTTTCAGGCAGAAGAAGAGCTGGGTCTGTGGAGATCTTATTGCAGCCTTTGAATATGTAAAGGGCTTGTATAAGGAAGTCGGAGAAAGATATTTTTCCGAGGCCTGTAGCGATTGGATAAGGAGCAACAGTTTTTAATTGAAATAGAGTAGATGTAGATGGGATAAGAGGATGAAATTGATGAGGATGAGTGTGGTGGGATACTGGAAAAGGAGGTGGCCCATCATGGGAAGTGTTCAGGGTGAGTTTTGGTGGAACTCAGAGTAACTGATGTATTGACAGAAAAATGTCAGGAAGGGTCCTCCTGGTGTCTGATGGGAAGCTGGTTCTTGTGTCAGGTCAGTAAGATATTCACTGATGAGAACTTGTGTCACAGAGTGGAGCTTAGGGAGAAAAAGGAAAAGATATGTAAAGTACGTGTATGTTAGTCACTGAAGTGTGTAAGGTAATTGTGTCCTGAGGCAAAGAGGCAGAAATTCAGACACCAGAGGGTCACTCCACACAGGACGGAGCTCACTCGGGGCCAGCCTGACAAATGGTGCAAAACCATCCCCAAGAAGCCCCTCCCAGAAACCCCCTGGGGCAACATCTGTGCCTTGGGAGAGTGTGTGCAGGGGAAAGGATGACACGGAGGCGTGGGCTGGGATGCATCAGAATTTAATGAGTCAAGGGAGGGAAGAGAGGTGGATCCAAGGGGAGAGCCCAGAGCAGGGAGCAGCTTTAGCAGGGGAAGCAGGTCCTGCCACAGAGGCCACTGCCCAGGCCAGAGAGGCCAAAGCCCCCGGAGTTGATGGGCACTCCCTGAGAGCTGAGGATGCTGCCAACGGCAGCGGAGGTGGAGGATCCCACGGCGGTGTTCTGTGGGAAGGAGCTGAGGATGGGCCCGGGCAGGGTCACCACCACGGGGGAGGGCTGGATGACCACAGTGGAGTCCTGGCACTGCCTGACACAGGGCTCATTGCAGCTGTTGGCCAGCGGGGTCGGGCCGCAGGGCTGGCAGGGCCGGCACGGGGTGTAGCAGGACATGTCTGGGGCTGGAGCTGCACCTGGGACAGAGGGCAAGAAAAATCAAGGCATGAGGTGTGTTTGAAGAGCAGCCTGTCATCACACCATGCAGATGCCTTGTCAAGACAAGATGTAAATAAGTGCATGAAGTGGTGGACTGATGTCCACAGGCTTCTCCTTCTGTTTAGCTAAAAAGTTCCCTGCCAATAGCAACCAGGCCCAGGGATTTTCCACTTATTCCATCACTCACTTCAGTCAAGCCCCAGCCTCTTGCCATGAAGACTCCGCCCCCATCCCTCTCCCATCATAAACCACCCCATAACCCAGCACAGTACAAAGGGACAGGTATGTGCTGAAAAAACCTGTGAAGGAAGAAGACAAGGAAGGAGAGAAGTCTTCAACCTCACCTTGTTTCCAATGAGATGGAGGCAAGTGGACTGATGTGAGTGGGGAGAAAAGCCTACTTTTATACTTCTCCTGCACTGCCCCAGGCTCACAGTCACTCCACAAGGGCAGAAATTTTCCAGCAGACTCATCTCCAAAGCAAAATATCCCACCCAATGGCACAGGTTGTGCTTTTGTTTCTGTAAATGCTGCCATTTCATTTCCTCATTTCTGACATTCCTTCTCTGAGCTGCAGGATCCTTTCATGTGCTACAATGAGAAGCCAAAGGATAGCCCAGGCAGAATCCTGTCAGTGGGGCAGAAGTGCTGGAGGGTTCTGTGGGGGCAGGAAATGTTGGCCTGGGGCATTGAAGTGCAGCTGTTTGCTGCTGCCTTTGTAGGAAGTGCCCCAGCTCTGCCCCATGCAGCACATGTCACCACAGTCCAAAAAGCTCCTTGTCCTTTAGGGATGTGTCACTTGCTTCTCTCTCTTCTATCTTTCTCCACTCTCCTCCAGGATCACAAGCTGTAGCATCTCCAGGCAGCCAGGTTGTGCCAATGGTTTCAGGTCTCTTTCTCTTGGTGCCTTTTGCTCTGGGGAGGAGGTTTTCCAGGTTATCTGGGTGTCCAACAGCATCCTGGGTGGCCTTGGGACGGGGTTTGCCATCAGCCTGTGGAATGGGATCCCTCTTCTCTGCTCCACGGTGCTCAGGAAACAGCTGCCACCAAGAGCAGCTGCCCGGTGTGAGAGAGGCACGGACATACTGGTACCAGTCCAGCAAAGGGCCTCAGAGCCCAGGGAGTGACTGGAGCCCCTGGGACAGGAGGGGCTGCCTGAGGTGGGCTTGTCCCCCTGGAGGAGAGAGGGCATCCTGGCACACTTCCCAGGAATGGGAAAAAGAGCTCTGGAGGGAGTCCAGAACTCAGAGTCAGACTCTCCTGAGTCCTATCCAGTGAAGGGACAAGAGGCAACAGGTACATTTGGAAATATGGGAAGTTCCAGGGAAACATAAGAAACGACATTGTTAGTGTGATGTTGGTAAAGAAGTTGTCTGTGGCTGACATGGACAGCTGTGGATTCTTCATCCTTGAAGGGATTCAGAGCTTGACAGGGCTTGGCCCTGAGCATCCTCCAAAGGCTGATCATGCTTTCATCAGGGGCAGTTGGAGCAGATGACGTCCAGAGGTCCCTTCCAATCTCAAGGATCCTGTGATTCTGTCGTGGGAAATGATGGGTTCTGCACAGTTGCTCCTAAAAGGGAAGAACTGGTTGGAAACATTGGAATTCAAAGGAGGGCAACCTTGGTTCTCACACCTCAGAGACACTGGAGTCAAGACCTGATGGCAGGAAGGAAAGCCAGTAGCACAGGACAGGTCCTGGATTCAGACACAGCAGATTCAGCTTAAGCAGCTGTTAGGGATGATTTCATGGACACGCCTTTTGGGCAGCACATGGTTCAAGAGCAAAAAGGGTCCAGCCCAATACTCAAAAACAAGGAGATGTCTGAGCAGACTGGCTTTGACCAAGTGGGGTTATGAAGACAGATCACCAACATCTAAACGCAGTGTCCTGGAGCTGAAGGGAGGGATGATCTTCAAAGGAGGAATTTAGAAATATTTCATAAGGCATTTTGGAGTGCTGTTACAAAAATCAAAGCTCAGCATGCCTTGAGTCTTGAGAGACACATCCAGAGGAATAGACAACAAACATCATCCTACAAGAGCAGTTAAAGACTACCAAGGAAAACGTGGTTTTCCTGACAGGGGCAGCTGATTTCCTGAAGAGTGTCCAGAGAAAAGGTTGGGGGAGTCAATGCCTTCTCTCTCTCAGTCATCACCTAGGAGTTCTCCCAGGCTGCTGTGCCCTCTCATCTAGTTGAAGGAAGTAGTGGGAAACCTCCAGCAGTGGATGGGCTTCAAGTCAAGGATTGCCTGAGAAAAGCCAATCCATACAAGCAGAGGGTGGAAGGGAATGGATACACCTGCCTTATCTACTTGGGCTGAGACTTGTCTCAGGCTGTGGTGAGGAGCTCTCCTGAATGTTTTGTGGAGTTAAAGAAAGGGTTGCAGAAAACCTCTCCCCACCACCTTGAACATACCCTTGGGTCTCACATGACATGACTTCTCTTGGAATTAGTGCTTCATCATGGTCCCTTTCCCCTGACCCAAAGACTGGCTCAGCCTGGAGCACAAATTGGTACCATTCAGGAAGCAGAAACTTGCCCAACTCGCAAGTAAATGTGGCCTGGCAGGACCCTGCAGCTCCACGTGCCTGGGGATGCTCAGGGAGGGGACGTGCCCAGAAGGGCCCTGGGTACAAACCCAGCTCTCACACTACGCCAAGCAGTGATGCTCTTCCTGCCCTGCAGACATGGAGGCAGCTGGGACTCACCCCAGGAGAGCAAGGGAATGCCTTCAGTAGGCAAATTGCCTGGGATGGACTCTCCCAACCCATGGCGAGTCACACTCTAATTTTGGATTCACCATGTGTCATCTTTTTGGTGTGCTGTGTGCAGGCCCATGTCCCACACAGAGCTGAATTCCCCTCCAGCAAGGGCAGCTCCATCCATGCCTCAGAAAAACCATCTTCAGTCACTGGGCTGATCCTCATTCACAGCTCTGGGCAGCTTGAACAGACACCACCCTCAGCACGGACTCATTGCCATCACTCCACAGCTCAGGGGGCTTTCAGGACAGTAGGTTTGTTCTGGAAAAGATTCTCCTGCTAGTGTGGGACCAAATTGTGGGGTCACAGTGTACGGTGATCTGAGGAAAATGGGAAGAACGAGATGCTTCACTGAGCCCCAACACACCCCTAGGGCAGTGAGAAAGGACCCAGCTCTACAGGGCGAGTTGAGGAATCACAGGGTTCAGGAGAGCAAGTTATCCTTCCCCATGCCACTCATGACACTCGTTGGGAACCCTACAAGGTTGCCAGGAGAGGGGACAACCTTGCCAAACAAACTGCCATGGGCAGGAGTGGACTGAATTGGTGGGAGGGTATGTTCAGAAGCCTCCAAAGAGGGTAGAAAACAACCACAACATATTGGTGTCAACATTCTCCACAGACCCTTCCAGCACATGGAACACATCTTCTGCCTGNGCAAAGGGCCTCAGAGCCCAGGGAGTGACTGGAGCCCCTGGGACAGGAGGGGCTGCCTGAGGTGGGCTTGTCCCCCTGGAGGAGAGAGGGCATCCGGGCACACTTCCCAGGAATGGGAAAAAGAGCTGCTGGGAGGGAGTCCAGAACTCAGAGCCAGACTCTCCTGAGTCCTATGCAGTGGAGATGGGAATCTGGTAAATGGGATGCTAAGGAGGTATCCGTGAAGCAGAAAAAAGGTCGAAAAACCGGCAGCACCTTTGGCACTTCAAGAGGTCAAAGTTCATGAAAGGTCCAGGCAAAATAAAGGAAAACGAGAGGAGACGCTGATGGAGGGGAGGGAATGGACACAGAGGCCTCATCTTTCTGGTCAAAGAGACCAGGCTGTGGAGGGGAGCTCTCCTGGATGCTCAGGAGATGAAAGAAGGGGTTTTTCAAAGCACCTGCCCACTGGCTGGGACTCATCCCTGGCTCTCAATCTCTGTGTCTTCTGCTGGGCATTGGCCCTTTCCCACAACCCAGAAGCTTCCTCAGCCTAGAGAACAACCCAACCCAGCACCACTGGACAGGCAGGAAAACCTTCTTCATGTCCCCAACACGTGAGAGCTGCAGGGAAACTGCAGTTCCACGTGCCTGGGGATGCTCAGGGAGGGGACGTGCCCAGAAGGGCCCTGGGTACAAACCCAGCTCTCACACTACGCCAAGCAGTGATGCTCTTCCTGCCCTGCAGACATGGAGGCAGCGGGGACGCATCCCAGGAGGGCAAAGGAATGCCTTCAGTAGGCAAATTGCCTGGGATGGACTCTCCCTACCCCTGGCGAGTCACGCTTTGATTTCGGGGTTGGCCTTGTGTCAGCCTTTTGGTGTTGGCCAAGCCAGGAGTGTGTGCTGTCTGCAGGCTTGAGTCCCATGGGGGGGCAAATTCCCCCCCAGCAAGGGCAGCTCCATGAGAACATCGGTGCTTGGCAGCACTTCCAAAGGTCAGGAGTGTCTCAGGACTGACTATGTGTATTGGAAAAGTGTCCTGTGCTTGTGTGTCATCCAGGTCAGGGTGCAAAGCCTTCAACTAAAGTGCATTGTGGGGTGAGGAGAGAGGAAGGAAGAAGGCACTGTCCTTAGATCCAAGGTAGTGTGGAGGTACCCAACAGCACAGGGTTCTACTTGAGACTTGATTCCTGCCCATAATCATTGAATTATTGAATCAGAGACAAAATATGACTGGAAAAGACTCTTAAGATCATTAAGTCCAACCATTGCTCATGTTCCTGCAACAAAAATCCTTGAGTTTCTTGTACCACTACATAAAAGGAATCTCCATCACCCGGTGGAAATGTCAGAAATGAGGAAATTAAATGGAAACATTGACAGAAGCCAAAACACAGCCTGCAGCATTAGGTGGGATAGTTTGCTTTGGAGGTGAGTCTGTTGGAAAATTAATGCCCTGTGCAGTGACTGTGGGCCTGGGGCAGTGCAGGAGAAGTATAAAAGCAGGCCCTTGTCCTCACTCTCTCATCCACTCCTCTCAACTCCATCTCCTTGGCAGTAAGGTGTGTTTGGAGAGCTTTCTCCTCCTTGTGCTGCATTTCAAAGCACATACATTATCTCTGGCTGGGTACTGGGACTTCTTACCGTGGGTGAGGGAAGGAGGCAGAAGATGTGGCATAGGGAGAGACTGGGGCTTGTCTGAGGTGTCTCTTGAGCTACTGGTTAGGTGGGGATCTCCATGGACTTCATCATGACTTGAGGAGTCTTCTGG
>NW_021938794.1:141427-144941 GCF_001715985.3 Manacus vitellinus
GGCAGAGACTGATATAGGTCATCCAATCCAACCCTCCTGTCATAGGCAGGGATATCTCAATTCCATCTCCCCCATTTCAGTTTAAAACCATTGTTGCTTGTCCTGTCACTACAGGTCTCCATATAATTAATGTCTCTCTCCAACTTCCTTATACACCCCCTTGACATATTGGAAGGCCACATTAAGATCTCCCCAAAGCTGCTCTTCTCCTGCCTTAAAAGCCTCAGCTCCTTCAGCTTTTCCCCATAGCAGGGTTGGTTTATCTGTGTGATCATTTTTGCAGCCCTTCTCTGCAGGACAGCTCTCCATCCATCTACCCCGCTGTCTCTGTTGATATTGAGGATTGTCTCAAAGTAGTTGCAGGACCTTGGACTTGTTGAAGTTTCCAAGTTCCACCTGGAATCATTCCTCTAGTCTCTCAACATCCCTCTGGATTGGAACCCTTTCCTCAGGTGTAGCTATTGCTCCCCTCAGCTTGGGGTCATTGCTGAGAATCACAGGATCATTAAGGTTGGAAAAAACCTTCAAGATCACCACATCCATCCCTTGACCCAAAACCCCTAAGCCAAATAAACCATATCACAAAGGGCTATGAGGGTGCACCCAGTCCCACTATCTATGTCATGGGTGAACATACCAAACAGCATTGGTTCCAGGATGGACCCCTGGAGGACACCAGTCATCACTGGTTTCCATTCAGACCTTGATCCCTTGACCCAAAACGCCGCACATTCAGCCAAAATGCCCCTTGGCCTCAGTGCTTGTGCTGCAGAAGGGACATGTGGCCACTGTGACATTGGTTGAGAAGCCTGGGCTCTGGAAGGCCTTGGGAGAACAGAAGCCAAATAAACTCCTGGGAAGACCACAGAAGCAGAAAGGAAAAGATTGGAGAAGCATCTGTTCCTCTTCCCCCGGCTGCCATCGCTCTGTGGGAGGGGCTCAAGCACAAAATGGCTTCAGAGGACAACAGGAGAGGGAATGAGGGAACCAGGATATGCTGGCACTGGCTGGGATTGAGGTCACTGTCTTCAGAGCAGACAGGACAGATGACCTCAGCTGACCAAAGGGTTATTCTCTGTCATATGGAATCACAGAATCACAGAATCTTTCTGTTGGAGAATCTCTCTAAGATCAAGGAGTCCAACCATTAACCCAGCACTGCCAGGTTCAGCCCTAGACCCTATCCCCAAGTGTCACATTTACACATCTTTTAAGTCCCTCCAGGGANGGTTTTGCAGTGAGGCTACTCAGTCAGGAATTGTGTGTACTTGCTGGTTTTTAAAGGTCTCTGTCTATTTGGGGATGGAGTGACCAGTGAAGTTCAATGTCTAACATCTGTTTGTTGTGCTCACCTTGTCTTTTGCCTTGGTAAGCTCATCCCTGTAACACAAGCAGTCCGAGGGAGGAGGGATGAATGTGTTATTGACAAGACAGAGGGAATACCTTCCCAGGAAAGCCCAGGAGATCCTGTCCTAGCAATAGCATTGAGGATCAGAGTTGTGGGGTGAGGTGGAAATAAAAGCATGAAAACAGGAAGGGAACATACCACCACACCCTCTTCAGGAAGACTGTGTCCCAAGAGCTAGAGGCCACAGGTTTGTGGTCTTTAAGTTGGTGCAGGGATGTTTTTTGCAATCCTTTGTTTCCCTCAATGAAGCATTCCACAGAGCTCCTCACACTGCCTGTGTCCTCACCGTGAAGCGGAGCCCCCCTTCCTCATTGCTGGCCTTACCCCAGTGGGCAGAGGCACAGGCTGGCCCAGGGTCTGTAGGATCATTCCATAGTCAGGGTGGAAAGAACCTGCAGAGATCATTGGGCCCAACCCATTGTTCCCAGCTCAGTCAGCCATGACCATCCAAGGAGGGCAACTGCACAACCTTCCCAAGCAATTATTCCACTGCTTCATCCTCCCCTCGATGAAGAACACTTTCCATCCATTTAGTCCCAGCCTCTCATCTTTCAGTGTGAGTCCAGTGTCTCTAGTCCTCCAGCCATGCACTGCCACAGTGTTGAGCCTGGATCTGTCTTCTGAGGCACCTCACCAGAGCTACTCCAAATCTGCTCTCAAGTCTCCCCCTAAAGCCTCCCCTTCACACTCAGCAAGTCTCATACCCTCAGCATGTCCTACTCAGGGAGGTGCTCCAGCTCCTCACAATCCTGGAAATCTTCTGCTGAACTCCCTCGGTCAAGGGCTTTCTTGTACTACATCTTTCCTTGTGTCAGAGCAGAGTCCTGGATGCCACGAGGTGAGTGCTGAGCAGAGCAGCATCGTGGCTCCCATGGATCTCCTGGTCACACTCCTGCTCACACAGCCCAGGGGGTTCAGGACAGTCCTCGGGGTCTGGGCACATTGGGCCAGTGGCTTCTATTCTCATGGGGTCACTGCAGGAGCCCCTTTCCCTGGCCCTGCTCTGGGGCTGCTGCTTGCCAGGGGCTGAGGGAGGTGTCAGTACTCAGGGCTGGGGGGTCCCAGTCAGCTGCCATTGAGGGCTCTGGGTGGACACGTGTCCCCCTGCTCAGCTGTGTCCTGCAGCAGTTCAGCCACTGCCCTTCCTCAGCTGCTCCTGGACAGCCCTTTGAGACACTCAGCCCATACCCGCTGCCTCTCTTCCTGCTCTGTGTCTCCCTGGGCTCTCTCTCCCCAAAAACATTCCCAGGAAGGCCTGGGCCCAGACAGGGAATGAGCAGGGCAAGGGGGAGATGCACAGGCTGGGGGCCTGTGTGGGTGTGTTTAACCCAGTCAGCGCTGAGCACCGAGCAGCTCTGCTCTAGATCCACTGTCCCAGTGGGATGGGGGAGAACTGGGAGAGCAAGAGAGTGGGATACCCTGGGTTTGAGATCAGGGGAAAACAAAAAGGAGGAAAAACAAAGGGACTGGAAGGTCATCACACACCGCCTTGCACCACCAGGTTGACGCTCAGGCATTCTCCAAAGGATGGATACTTTGGAAAGTCTTCCCACAGCCTTTCAAGTACCAATCATTGTGCCAATACGCATTGCACAAGCATCCCCAAAAATACTCTCAGAAACATCCCTGAGGATCCCCTCTCTCCCTGGACATCTTGGGAGAGCATCTGCAGGGGAAAGGATGACACAGAGACATGAGCTGGGATGCAATAGAACTTTAATCAGTGAAAAGATGAAAATGAGGTCGGTCGGAGTGGGGAATCCAGCGCAGGAAGAACTATGGGCAGACAACAGTGTGTGTCCATGGCTGTGGCAGAGATCCCATCTTCCTGATCCAGAGAGGGAACAGGGCCAGCAGGTCCTCCCCAGGCTGGTTCTGTGGGGCTGAGAGCCCACAGGAGCACAAGGGAACAAGGACACAGGAGGCAAAGGAGAGAGTGGCAGAGGGCAGAGGCAGGGCTGGGCCGTGCTTGCCCAGAGCCCAGGCTGGCCCCGTCCTTCTGCAAGGGCTGCTGGGCTCGCTCAGCCACTCTGGAAGCAGAAGCCGATGCTGCGTCCCCAGGGCGGTTCCATCCTGTGTGTCCCTGGGTTCCTTGCAGGGCCAGGG
>NW_021938794.1:145618-147807 GCF_001715985.3 Manacus vitellinus
AGAGGAGAAGGATGAGAAAAAGCTTCAGACTCACCTTGTTCCCAAGGAGATGGAGGTGAATGGAGTGGCTGAGAGAGCAAGGAGAAGGGCCTGCTTTTATACTGCTCCTGCACTGCCCCAGGCCCACAGTCACTGCACAGGGCAGTAATTTTCCAACAGACTCATCTCCAAAGCAAACTATCCCACCTAATGCCACAGGCTGTGTTTTGGTTTCTGTCCCTGCTGCCATTTCATTTCCTTGTTGCTGACAGGCCCATTGGGTCCTGGAGATTCCTTTCATGTCCTGGGATGAGAAGCCCAAGGACTTCTCGTGCAGGAACAAATCCGTACGGGCAGCAATCCAGGCTGAGGTGGAGCCCTGTGGTGTTGGGTACTTCCTCACTCCCTGAGGACTCTGTTGGCTCGTGGGACAGCACTTTCTTCCTCCCCCCTCTCCTCCCCCCACCAGGCCCTTTGGCTGCACACTTTACACCCTGAGCTGGATGAGGCACTGGCCCCTTTTCCAGTTCACGCTCTCAGTCCCGTGGCTGCTCCCAATCCTGGGCAGTGCTGCCAACGCAGGGCAGGCTGAGGGCAATGGCCTTTGGGGCTGCCTGGAGCTGTGGGTCTGGGCACAGCCCAGTGCTTGAAAATGGTTTTCCAGGGGCCTGGAATGGAGCTGCCCTTGCTGGAGGGGAATTTGCCCCCGCATGGGACACAAGCCTGCAGACAGCACACACTCCTGGCTTGGCCCAACACCAAAAGGCCAACCCCAAATCAAAGCGTGACTCGCCAGGGGTAGGGAGAGTCCATCCCAGGCAATTTGCCTACTGAAGGCATTCCTTTGCCCTCCTGGGATGCGTCCCAGCTGCCTCCATGTCTGCAGGGCAGGAAGAGCATCACTGCTTGGCGTAGTGTGAGAGCTACCCAGGGCCCTTCTGAGAAATCCCCTCCCTGAGCATCCCCAGGTCCGGTCAGGGTCCTGCCAGGCCTCACTCCCTGCGGAGCTGGGCGAAGTTTCCTTGGCTCCCCAATGGTGCTGGATTTGGTTTCAGGCTGAGGAGGCCCTTGGGGAGTGGCAGGGGAGGTGTGCTGAAGCCCTAATGCCAGGAAGAGATGTACCACCTCTGAACCAGGGAAGGGTCCCAGCCTGTAGGGAGTCATTTTCTACAACTCTTTCTTTCCCTCCACAGCACACTGGTGAGGGCTCCTCACTGCAGCACAGTCTTCTTGGCCAGGCAGGGGAGGCCTGTGTGTCTGTCCCCTTCCAACATCCAAGTCTCTCCCCACAGCTGACCCTACCCCACGGTCAGATCTCCCAGGAGGAGGTCTGTGGGCTCTAAGATCTGTAGTTCTGTCCCCAGTCCATCCTGATGCAAGAGGTTCTTCCTTTCCAGGTGCAGGACAGTTCCCCCTGCCTGATCTTGTTCTACTGTGGGGAAGATCCAGATGTTCCAAGGACTTTCAGGAGCTTGAATTCCTGACAGAAAGTCCTGACAGTAAAGAATAAGAACAAGAAGCCTTTGAGTATCTCCAGCTTTCCTGTATCCCTTGCCCTCAGGGAAGGTGCCCTGTTCACCACTGGGCCTGCCTTTGGCCAAGCCCCCCTTTGCTGATGACCTGCCTGGAGAAGACCACCTTGTTGCCCTCCATGTGCTTGGCCTGATTTAATCAGTGCCAGGTGGGCTTTGGCTTTCCTAACCCCACCCTGGATTCTCAGCCTGTCAAACCTCCTCCCCAGAGCAAAGGGCACCAAGAGGAAGAGCCCTGGAACCACTGGCACAGCCTGGCTGCCTGGAGATGCCACAGCTCGTGATGTGTGGGGAGAGGTGAGAGAGAGGGAAGAGAGAGAAGTGAGTGATATGTCCCCAAAACACAGCTTTTGGACGCTCTTCTGAACGTGTGCAGTGAGGGACAGACCTGGGCCTCTTCCTGCAAAGGGTATTGCAAAGAGTTGCTTTTCACTGCCCCAAGACAACACCTCCGGCACTAAGGAGACAACTTCTGCTTCCACTGACAGGATTCTGCCTGGGACATCCTTTGGCTTCCCAGCACAGGACATGAAAGGATCCTGCAAAGCAGGACAGGAATGCCAGAAATGAGGAAATGAAATGGCAGCGTAGATGGAAACAAAACCTGAATCTGTGCCACTGCACTGGGTAGTTTGCTTTGGAGATGAGTCTGTTGGAAAATTACTGCCCTGGTGCAGC
>NW_021938794.1:148637-151711 GCF_001715985.3 Manacus vitellinus
CCCTGGCCCTGCAAGGAACCCAGGGACACACAGGATGGAACCGCCCTGGGGACGCAGCATCGGCTTCTTCTTCCAGAGTGGCTGAGCGAGCCCAGCAGCCCTTGCAGAAGGACGGGGCCAGCCTGGGCTCTGGGCAAGCACGGCCCAGCCCTGCCTCTGCCCTCTGCCACTCTCTCCTTTGCCTCCTGTGTCCTTGTTCCCTTGTGCTCCTGTGGGCTCTCAGCCCCACAGAACCAGCCTGGGGAGGACCTGCTGGCCCTGTTCCCTCTCTGGATCAGTAAGGTGGACAGCTGGTTTGGTGTCCACTGCAATGACTCTGGCTGTTGTTTTTCTCCGGTGCTCCTTGTACTGGGACCTCTACTTGGATCAAATTAATTTTCCTGGTTTGACTTATTAAAGATTTTCTGCATTGCAATCCATGTCTTTGTCCCATCATTTCACCTTCAAATCCTCTCCTGACTTGCCCAGAAAGAGACTCGCTGCTTGGGGCTGGTTTTGGGAGGGGCTTGTTGGGGTTGGTTGTGCTCAGCCTCTGTTGGGTGTTAATACAGGCTGACTTTGAGTATTCTTAGTCACGTGTTAGGTAACTCTGTTTTTTAACCTTCTCTACTTATCTGGGGCTGGAGAGCATGACAAGATGCTCTCCAGTGACTATAACTCTGAGAAAAATGATTTTCAGTCTCCCCCTAAAGATTTTTTTTACCTACACTCAGGAAGTCCCAGGTCCTCAGGCTCCCCCAGGAAGGCCTGGGCACAGTCAGGGAATGAGCAGGGCAAGGGGGAGATGCACAGGCTGGGGGTGTTTAACCCAGTCAGCACTGAGCACCGAGCAGCTCTGCTCTAGATCCACTGTCCCAGTGGGATGGGGGAGAACTGGGAGGGCAGGAGAGTGAGATACCCTGGGTGGAAGTTCAGGACAGTTTAAGAAGGAATGGGCCAAAAGAGAAAAAAAAAAAAAAGTGGTTCAAAGGCAATCCCCCTGTACCTGGCACCAGCAGCCCAGTGCCCAGGCAGTGTCCAAGAATGGCTCCATTGGGAAAATGCCCAGAGCTTTATTGCTGAGCGTGGTGTGATATGTGCCAAGGGCAGTGGTGGAGTCACCATCCCTGGAGGGACTTAAAAGATGTGTAAATGTGACACTTGGGGATAGGGTCTAGGGCTGAACCTGGCAGTGCTGGGTTAATGGTTGGACTCCTTGATCTTAGAGAGATTCTCCAACAGAAAGATTCTGTGATTCTGTGATTCCATATGACAGAGAATAACCCTTTGGTCAGCTGAGGTCATCTGTCCTGTCTGCTCTGAAGACAGTGACCTCAATCCCAGCCAGTGCCAGCATATCCTGGTTCCCTCATTCCCTCTCCTGTTGTCCTCTGAAGCCATTTTGTGCTTGAGCCCCTCCCACAGAGCNTGTTCTTCATCGAGGGGAGGATGAAGCAGTGGAATAATTGCTTGGGAAGGTTGTGCAGTTGCCCTCCTTGGATGGTCATGGCTGACTGAGCTGGGAACAATGGGTTGGGCCCAATGATCTCTGCAGGTTCTTTCCACCCTGACTATGGAATGATCCTACAGACCCTGGGCCAGCCTGTGCCTCTGCCCACTGGGGTAAGGCCAGCAATGAGGAAGGGGGGCTCCGCTTCACGGTGAGGACACAGGCAGTGTGAGGAGCTCTGTGGAATGCTTCATTGAGGGAAACAAAGGATTGCAAAAAACATCCCTGCACCAACTTAAAGACCACAAACCTGTGGCCTCTAGCTCTTGGGACACAGTCTTCCTGAAGATGGTGTGGTGGTATGTTCCCTTCCTGTTTTCATGCTTTTATTTCCACCTCACCCCACAACTCTGATCCTCAATGCTATTGCTAGGACAGGATCTCCTGGGCTTTCCTGGGAAGGTATTCCCTCTGTCTTGTCAATAACACATTCATCCCTCCTCCCTCGGACTGCTTGTGTTACAGGGATGAGCTTACCAAGGCAAAAGACAAGGTGAGCACAACAAACAGATGTTAGACATTGAACTTCACTGGTCACTCCATCCCCAAATAGACAGAGACCTTTAAAAACCAGCAAGTACACACAATTCCTGACTGAGTAGCCTCACTGCAAAACCGCGTTGACAAACACTGCACAGCCTTTTCCAACAACCCCCTCCCAGAACCACTCCTAGACAACACCATTTCCCCTGGGCATGTTAGGAGAATGTCTTCAGGGGAAAGGATGACACCGAGACATGAGCTGGGATGCAGCAGAAGTTTATTGAGTTAAAAGAGGGAAAAAAGGTTGCTCTGAGTGGAGACCTCAGTTCAGGGGTAGAGAATCTCTCTCCCTTGGATCTGGCAGACATCCCACCAGGAGTCCATGGGAGAGTGCAGTGAGCCCTTTTCAGACACTCTCAGTTGCAGGTGAGGAAGGTGTCTACTACTCCTCCTGTTCCTCCCAGCTCTGTTGATCCTCTGCCCATAAATGTCCTCTTGACCTCAGTGGACTGTGTATGGAACAGCTGTGGGGCTACTCCTGGGACTGGTTGAAAAACTTGGGCTGTGCTAGGCCCTGGAATAGCAGCAACCCCACAGGGTTCTTGAGGAGGGGATGAAAGTGGATTCCTCCTGCTCTGGATGCTGCTGTGCCAGCATGGGGAGAAAGGATCAGGCATAAAATACCTTTTGTTCCTTAAGCTGATTCTGTTCTTGTTGCTATCAGAGAGCACTGGTAAGTCTTCAGTTATCTGCTGGAATTAAATTAGGCAAATTTCTGGCCACAGACAGGAAAATCTTGGTTTGTAACTTCTAACTAAAACAGTGGGAAACCTTCTAGTGTGTCTTCTTCCCCTACAGGAAAACAGGGGTTGAAGGTCCGTGCCTTTTGCTCACATCCACGAGACTCCTCATTTGAAGCCAGTTCCCAGAAAGGACCATTGCCTTGAGGAGAGGTGGGCTGTGCTGGTCACAGAGGAGAGAACAAACAACTAGAGCCCAAATCTGACCAGGAGCAGCTGAGGGGGCGGGGGGGGCTCAGCCTGGAGAAAAGGAGGCTCAGGGGGGACCTTCTGGCTCTGCAGCTCCCTGACTGGAGGGGGGA
>NW_021938794.1:152303-154622 GCF_001715985.3 Manacus vitellinus
CCCCAGAGGTGGTTTTTCCCACCTTAGCAATTCTGTGATTCTGTGAAGTAGAGGCAGAATCATGAGCTCAACCCTTGGTGTCCCAAAGCAGAGTAGTAGGCACAAGATTTACAAAAATAAATACTTCAACAGAGTGGTACAACAGCAGGTCAGCTCGAGCTGGTGCCTCTGTCACCCAGAACAAAGAAATGCCCAGGCAACGATGCCCTTATGGCTTGTGCACCTGCCCCTCAACATATTCTCTTGGTCCAGTTTTTGGTCTTGGGTCTTTTAACACCTTGTTGAGGTCTTTTTCCTTGCCCATGCAGGCAGGAGCTGCTCTGATCTCACAGAGTGGCAGCCTCTGCAGGAGGCTGAACCCTCCTATCTCCTGCTTTGGCTTCTGCTGCTCCTGGAACGAGAACAGCCCCAGACATGGGATAAACACGACTGAGCACCCAAACCATCAGTGTGTTATTGTTGTAAAATGTGGGACATGTAAAATTTTCTTAAGAGAGGATGTTCTGTAGTGTTGCATCTTTGTAATACTTTCGAGCCTAATCAACAAGAAGGGAGATTTAATCCAAGAAACAGAGGGAAGTCAACAAGCTCCAAGTGATGCCCAGGTGTTAGAAAAATTATTTGTTGTTAGAGTTGCTTTGTTAAGGTTTAGGGCTGGACATGCTTCAGTGATCTCAGACTTAGGGGGAGGTTAACAAAGCTTGGGAAGAAGGATGTACCACTGATAGTGGGCACAAAGAATGCAGGATTTACATCCCACAGAAATTTGGCAGAACTCCCAAGATAAAGAAGAAACAAATAAAGCCAACTCAGCAACTGTGCTGAAATCAGCTCCAGCTGGGTAAAGGGTAATTCTGGCAGGGGCAGATCCTGACCACCTACCCAAGAAACCCACCGACCCAAAAGCACAAGATTGAGAGAATCATTAAGCAATAAATGATAGAATAGTAATTAATAAGAGAACTATGTAACTTGTAGCCAATGAACACTAATTCCTTTGTTTTCTAAAATGTATAAACAGTAAAAAGTTTTGATAGTTGCTGTGCTTGATTTGTGGGATACCACTGAGCACCCAGGCTTAGGCAGCTCTGAAATAAATAATCAGTGTTTCTCTGGAGTGTGTACTTATTGGCACAAATCCAGCATGCAACAAGTCCAATTTTTGTGGGCAACATTATCAATGTCCTTCTCATACCAACACCAAAGCACAGCGCTGTGCCAGCTATTGGGAAATTACTGAGGGAATCAACTCCACTCCAGCCAAAATAAATTGTCTTATGAGGAGCAGCCGAGGAAGCTGGCTTTGTTTAGTCTGGACAGGAGGAGGCTCAGGGAGGACCTTCTCACTCTCTAAAACTCCCTGATGTCCCTGACGGGCCATTGTAGTGAGGGGGTTCAGTCTTCTACCATGCTGGCAAGTGAGAGGACCATGGCAAATGGCCTTAAGCTGAGACAGGGCAGATTCACACTAGATATTAGAAAAAACATGTTTTCACTGTTCAGGAGGTCAGGCTCATGATTAGGTTGCCCAGGGAGGTGGTGGGGTCACCATTCCTGGAGGTGTTCAAGAGGTGTCTGGCTGATGTGGTTTAGGGGTTAAAGTGGCAGTACTGGGTGGACAGTTGTGTTGGAAATGATATCACTTTCCTAAAATTTTAATTAATGGTAGCAGTTAGCTGGGTTCTTTTTTTTTTTCTTACAGACTCTTGTCAATTTGATCTTTAAATCACCGAAGCTTTGAGTTTCTCTGAATTAGCACTGATAAGCTTCAATAAATGAAGCTTGAGGGAGCTGAGGATTGAACATCTGGGGTCTTAAATTTATGGTCCTTCAAAGACGTGTTGGAGTAACCAGAAGGTACAGAGGGGATTAGCAAAGATATTATACCCTGAGAGTTGGAGACTGTCTAAGGAAGAATGATAAGAGTACCAAAGAATGTTGACCAAATTAGCCAGTGAATGATAGAATACTAATTAAATTATGAGAATTGTGCAAATTAGGACCAATGAATGTTAATTTGTTTGTTAAAATGTATAAATACGTGAAAAGTCTTGAAAAGGATCTATGTGACTGGGATGATTCACTACCTATCTCTGGCCAGAATAAAGTCATGTCTGGCTCACTAACACTTCAGAGGTAGTGTTGGAGGGTTGAATTTCTTCCTGACAACTTTCATAGAATCATAGAATCACAGAATCAGCTGGGTTGGAAAGGACCTCCGAGATCATCAAGTCCAACCCTTGATCCACTATCACTGTGGTTCCCAGCCCATGGCACTGATGCCACATCCAGTCTCATCTTAAAAACCTCCAGGGATGG
>NW_021938794.1:156037-377413 GCF_001715985.3 Manacus vitellinus
GCTCGGGGCGGGCCGGGGGTTGCTGTGGATGAGTTTCCATGCGGTGGGCACGGGACAGGGACAAGACCCCAGTGCACGGGGCATCGCTGTGGTGCCGCTGCTCGCTTCAGCCGCCTGTAAACTGTGTCTGCTCGCCTGCCCGGGACGGTTCTGGGACTGGCTGGGCTTTGGGTGTCCCCTTCTCTTCACTGCCAACGCCCTCGGTCACGTCTGATGTGGAGCCAGTTCACAGAGAGAAACCTGGAAAAATCTGTGACAAACAGTGCTTAGTCTTGTGGATTCCTTTAACTTTAACAGACAGTACTTAATCCTGTGATTAGCAGTGATAAATAATATATATCTGATATCATATATCTATCAGTGATATTTTAGCCCCGGGAATAAAGACTGTGCCCGATTTAGTCTTATGAATTCCTTTAACAGACAGTGCTCAATCCTGTGATTGCTTATCAGCGATAAATAATGTATATCTGATATCAGATATATATATATCAGTGGTTAATGTGTACAAGTGGCTATTTTAGCCGTGGGAACAAAGACTGTGCCTTGAGCAAGGCTGATAAGACGGTGTTCGTGGCCGGAACACACAGTTGGAATATGTTCAAGGAGACGAAACTGCTTAGGAGGTTTGTGACCTGAAAAGGATAATTGGAGGAACGAGATGTTCCCCAAAGACCCTCAGAAGGCCCCTACTCTAATGTAAATGAGTTCCGAGAAGTGATTTAAATATGTAAAAGAATTCTCGGGAGCGTTTAGCACATACCTGTGAGTTCTGATGAGTATGTATTAGTTCCCTAGATATAAACTGGTGTGTTAGGAGGAGCATTCCCCAGGCACCCTGTGCCAAAATAAACACCTGCTTTCTAATACTGAAACTACCGTGTTAGAGAGTTTTATTTTGTTTTTCGGTGACAGAGCCACTTGTGGTTGCTCTTCCAGGGGCAGCTGGGCCAGTGCAGAGGCAGTTTGGTTCTCACCTGCCCTGAGGGGCTGATGCAGGTGAGGTGCTCAGAGGCAGCAGCACAGCTGCTGGAAACTTAGAGCTGTTTTACCTCTTGCATAATCAAATCCGGAATGTCCTAAAAGCCTGAGCAACAGGAGTGGCAGACCAGAAAGAATGGAGCAGCCTGGTCTGGTTCCCTGGTGTTGTATCCCATGTCTCCTGGCTGCCTCCTCCTCACTGAGAATATGGAAGGTGTGAGGTTTTATTAATATTTACATTTTAATATATTTTATAGACAAAAAAATATGTGTGGAGTCACACTGCTTCACTGTTCAGTGCTTTGATTCTTCAGTAGTTTTGCTGGTTTAGTAACTCCTCAGCTCCTAAATTATTACATGACATATTAAAAACTTCGTTCTGAGTGACGTGAACTATGTTGGGCTTCCTCTGAAATGAAATTTAGTTGCCTACTGTTCTTCCTCCAGCAAAATGAGCTGCTGATGGAAAAAAAATTGGTTCAGCTCCTGAAGGTGCTGGTGGGTGTGTTGTGATCCCACTGATCCTCCTCTAGGAAGCTGGAAAAGTGCTCCTGGCTTTCCCTTGGAGTTAGGGTACTTTCCTTCCTAATAAGGGAACTGAAAAAGTTACACTCAGTGCTACTGACTCTCCTCTGTTTTGATTGATGTTCCAGTCATGAAAACTCTGCATTTAATTAATTTGCTTATGCAAATCAGGTGCCTGCCTTAATGAGTGGTTTCAAACTAAGAGCAACTGGTTTGACTCTGTCAGACCACAACCCTGGTGTGGTGGGGTGGGGTTTTTCCCCACTTCACTGTCAGTGATTCCTGTCTTTGTAACCAGGTGCTTTTCCCTGTGTTCTGTTCCATCAGATTTGTTGGACCCAGAGAGGTTGATCCAGTGTCCCTTTGTCAAACAGCATCAGATCCGAGCCTGCCGCTTTCCCTACCACCTTGTGAAGTGTAAGGAGGTGAGCTGGGCAGGGGCTGGGGATTCTGGGCATGGAAACATGCCCTGTGTGTTCTCATTCCTGCTGCAGTTCCTGACAAACAGCCTTGGTTAGCCTTTATTTCATAGAACTTCATGATGTGTTTAGTAACAGCTTCAGGCACCCATTAATTCACACAAGACCAGTCTGGCTCTGTTGGAAGGAGACAGAGATTGCTCATGGTTAGTTCAGATTCTGGTCCCTTCCAACAGCTCACAGGGAGATCAGATACATTTTTCCACTTTCAGTTGGAGAGAGGACTCAGTCACAGTTCTGTGCACCCCTCTTGGCTCCTCAGAGCAGGAGGTCTGGGATGTTGCAGTTCATTCTTCCAGTCCTGGGAATGCAGCTGCACAGCAGGGCTGAGGAGTTTTGTTTTGCTGATAACTATTTCATGGGCATCTGGCACAAACTGCATGTCCTGGGCTCAGCACATTTAGGAGAGGTTTATTCCCCTCTTTGTCTTTTATCTGGAATTTGAATACAAATTATTTCACAGGAAGCATTCCTTCTCTGTTGTCCTCATGGTTGGGTTTCTTTAAACCTTCCTGAGATTTGGGTTTTTCCTGAGACCTTTGGAAACCTGATTGTCCCTTTTTAAGTTTGCCAGTGTGTTTTTAAACCAGTAGAGCAGTGCTATGCCTTCCAGTTAAGGTGCAGTTATAGGCTCTGTGTCCTGGTATCAATACAATTAAATCATTTTGGTGGAACTGGAGCCTTAAAAATATTAATTAACTAGTGGAAGTGGGGGCAGAGGTAAGTGGCAAGCACCAAGCATTCAGGAGGGCTGAAATTTTCTTGTTGAGCCCCTGCAGATTTTGGCAAGAGCGTGCATGTGAGCTGGGTGAACAGTGTTGGCAAGTAAATGTTCATGCAGGTTGGCTTTGTCCTGACTGATGAGCAGAGAGTTTTGACAAGTTTCCTGGTTAGGAGGATGAGGTGAGACAGTGATCACCAAGCAGACACAGTTGGTGTCTGAGTAATTAGCAGGAGAAGGGCTTTGGGTTATCCATCTGAAGATGCCACAGTGGTAAACATGTGGGTGGAGATTGTCCCTTTGGCTTGGGAGAGGTTTGTGGAGCTTCCTTTGCATACCTTATGCATAAAATCCAGTTTATGCCTCCCCTTCCCTCAGCCCCCCATGGCTCTGTGCAGGACACAGTCCTGCCCCAAAGGGGACACTGCAAGTTGGATCCTCTTGGCTTGAACTGTGTTAGAATCCTGCAGTCATGGAATGGTTTGGGTTGGAAGGAGCCTTGAAGTTCATTCAGTCCCACCCCCTGCCATGGGCAGGGACACCTTCCTCTAGCCCAGGTTGCTCCAAGCCTCATCCAACCTGGCCTTGGACACTTCCAGGGATGGGGCAGCCACAGCTTTTCTGGGCAACCTATGCCAGGGCCTGCCCACCCTCACAGGGAAGGATTTCTTCCCAATATCCCATCCCTCTGGCAGTGGGAAGCCACTCCCTGTGTCCTGTCTCTCCATCCCTTGTCCCAAGTCCCTCCCCAGCTCTCCTGGAGCCCCTTTAGGCCCTGGAAGGGGCTCTCAGGTCTCCCTGGAGCCTCCTCCAGGTAAACCCCCCCAGCTCTCCAGCCGAATTTTCCAGTAAACCCTCTATCACTTGGAGGAGATAATTTACTGTAGTGACAGCTGAGCTCTGCCACTAGAACTGGTGCTTGGGATGAAATTGTGGAATGAGAATCCAGGTGGAAACTGCCAACTCCTTGGCTGTTCTGAAAGGTTTAGGGAGTTTCTCTGCCTTCGTGCCTGCTTATTTAAAATACATCTGAATGGGTTACCTTTACCTAATGTCTCTCCCTTGATGGCTTTAAAATTTGTGCTTTAAACCCCTTGCAGCCCTATCACCAGAAAACTGGAGGGAGTTGACTGAGAGTCTGTTCCACTTCAGTCAAAGGTGGCTCAGTGACTTGTGTTTGGAAGAACAATCCCCGTGGGTTTTTAGGGAGTGTCTGACATTGTGATTTCTTGTTTTGGCTTATATTTTTTTAAAGCAACACCACAAATATCCCAGTGGCTTTTTTGCCCTATGGATTAACAAGAGATAAGTGAACTTACAAGTGATGTGGCAGATGATTTTGGTTTTTCCCTTGCCCAGAGCAACCCAGAAATTGCAAAGAAGTTGGCCACGTGCCCGTTCAATGCTCGTCACCTGGTGCCTCGGGGCGACCTCAGCAACCACATCATGAAGTGCAGCGACCAAGCCCTCATGGAGCAAGATGTAGGTGAGAGAACCTCCCTACTCCCAGGTGTCTGCTCACCCTGGGGACTGACATTTCTTAGTGTAAGGATGAATTGTGGAATAACCAAAAAGTGGGATTCAAACTGTTGTCTGTGGTTCTGTGTGACACACCAGCCTTGGAGAAAGTTGATCTTATGTGCTTGGGTTTCTTAGGCAGTTTCTTGAGATGCTCTGAGTAGGCCTTGTGCATATTTTGTTACCAGGCTTGTTGAATAGAAAGGTTTTACCAAAAGCCATGCAGGAAGTGCCTCTGGCAGGAGCTGGGATGCTTTAATGACCACAAGGACGGGCCCTCCTTCCTTCAGAGCTGATCTCTCTGTAACTCCTGCCACACTATGGAACAGACAGAAGTTTTTTATCTTCTGTAGAGCTGCACTGAGGCCAGCAGTGATGCCTGCATCCATGGCAGCAGCTTTCCCCTTTGCTCCAGCATTCCTGCTCAGAGTTTCAGGGAGCAGAGTCTTCTCTTGTTCCTTGAAAAAGGCAAACTCAAAGTTGCTGGATTTCAGCTCAGTCCCTGGCTGTCCCCAGCCTGTTTGCCTTGGGCAGGGCTTCCTCTGCAGCCAAGGGATGTGTCACAGCTCGAGCCAGAGCTTCCATGGATTTAAGGATTGGAGGTCACTGTGTTTTCTCTCTTCCCCAAGTGAGTAGGTTCTGTGAGCCCCCACAGGAGCAGGTGAAGGATGGGAGCACGTGGCAGGCACCTCCATGTGATGAAGACTGGGAAACAGGTGAGGACCTGTGCCACACTGCTGCCTCCTCTCTGGTCCTGTCCTCCACAAGGCCAGGGATGCTGCTCACTCAGGTCTCCCTTGTAGGACACCTTGGTTATGCTCATTCCCAAAAACATGGATCTCTCCACCCAGCAGGCTTGTCTTGCTCTGGAGAACAGTCTAAAATGCTGCCATGGAGAGGGATTTCCAAGCATCCCCTCCTCCCATATAAGCTTTTCTACTGTATGTGCAGTGATGGCAATGGAAACATGATAGATAACTCTTTGAGTTCCTCAGTTAAATGGCAGCAAACACATCCATCATAGATCAACTTTGCCTCCCTTTTGAACTTGTAGAAATATGACAGAGATTCCTGATTGCAGAATCCTGGAATGGTTTGGGTTGGAAGGGACCTTGAAGATCCAGTGCCACCCCCTGCCATGGGCAGGGACACCTTCCACTAGCCCAAGTTGCTCCAAGCCCCCTCCAACCTGGCTTTGGACACTTTTAGGGATGGGGCAGCCACAGCTTCTCTGAGCAACCTGTGCCAGGGCCTCCCCACCCTCACAGGGAAGAATTTCCTCCTGATTCCCAATCTAACCTTGCCCTCTGGCAGTGGGAAGCCATTTAAGCCAATGATCTGACAGTGGTTACTGGAGTTTCTTGGTTCTGAGCTATAACATCTGTTTCCCTTCACAGAGGTGTCGGAGACGTCTAAGTCTGCTTTTGTTTGGGGTGTGCCCAACTCTGCCATAAACAGGTAGGGAATTCGAGTTTGATTGCAAACAAAGCAGTGTTTGTTTAGAGGAACATTGCAGCCTCCTCCCAGCCCTGCCTGGATGCTGGGCAGGAGCTGCCTTTGCTGCTGTACAACCCTGGGAGGAGGGATGCTGGACAGCCAGTGTTCTTGGGCTGCTGGTTCAGTGAGACCTGCTTTTTCCTGTGCCTGGTCTGTACCAGAGAAGGAAGCCCTCAGGAGCACAGATACTGCTCCTGTGTGCCTGTGGCAGGGTGCTCTTCCTGTCCTGTGTGCAGGAACTGATGGGTGTCTGGCCAGTGTGCAGGGGAGAAAGGTGCTGGCACCTTGTGGTCCCTGTGAGTCCTTGGGAGCTCCTGGAGCCTGGCAGGTGGGACCTGGGGCCTGGCCAGCTGTGCTGGTGTTGGGCCCTGTGTTTGCAGAATCCTCCCCTCCTGCCCCTTGCAAAGTGTGATCCCAGTTTGGGCTGGGGGAGCTCAGAGCTCAGTGCCCAGCTGGGAACAGAAGGAGCTGCTGTGGCTGCTTTGCTGCTCCACCAGTGGATCGGGATCATGGGCTGGGTGTGGGATGTGGTGGCCCCACCAGAGCTGCCAGAGATAGTTCAAGGTTAATCCAACAGTGGGTTCCTTTAAGGTTCAGCAAAGTCCTGCCCATGGCAGCTCCGAGTTCTCTGTGAGCTCACCCATGATGTCCTCCCCTTCCATCAGGACTGACAGCAGCACTGTCTGCTTCCACCTCTGGGACTTTTTGGAAACCCTTTGAGTGTTTGGAGCATAGACAGCTCTCCTCAGCACCATCCCCCACAGCCCTGCTGTGGGAAGATGCAGAAGTGTGACCCAGTGTGTTTGTGAGGAGTAACCAAAGTCTCTCCATTGCAGCACCACCAGTGGCCAGACCAACTCCCTGCCCTCGAGGATGAGGGCCCCTGAGACCCTCCCATACACCGTGTCCTGCAGGGCTGTGAGTACTGACCTGTGTCACCTCCAGAGCTGGGGCAGCTCCTGCAATCTCTGCTGCTTTGTGGCTCCCATGGACAGGAGGGGTTGTATTGAACACCTGCCTCTTGAGAGCAGCTTCTGAGGGAATCTGCTGCTTGGATCATCCTCTGTGTGCTTTCTTGGATGCATCCTGTGTTGTGTGTTCTCTCTTCCCTGTCCTTCCCAGCCCTCCATTCCTGTGATCCAAGTTAAGGCAGCACCACTCCTTGGCCACGTTGGCTCTATCTCTCTAAACAAACCCCTCCACACCATCTCCATCATCCCCTTTCACCCTGCACCCTCCCCCTGACTTAAACCAAACTTTCCTTGCTTTGTGCTCTGCTCACTGTCAGGCCCAGCTAAGCCAGAACTGAGGCTGCTTAAACCAGCACTACTGGGGGGAAAAGCTCTCAAATTCCACCTGGGAAGGAGCTTCCTGTGTGGAAGTGTCCAGTGCTGAAATCACACTGACTAGTAGTTGCCAGTAGCAGCAAAGCAGCAGCTTAAAGATACTTTGAGGAATGATTGCCCTGATTCCCTCTGGGAGCAGCTCCAGCCAGTGCTCTGAGGGCACTGCAGGCACGGCTCCTGCACAGGCAGGGGCACTGCAGGCAGGGCTCCTGCACAGGCAGGGGCTCTGCACTCACCACAGGGTTGGGCTGAATAAGCCTTGTTGCCAAGGGGACAAGTGCTGCCTCTGCAAGGGCCACTGTCCCTTGGGGGAGTGGGGGAAATTGCTGTGTCTTTCACCATCTCATGCCAAAAATGTATCTTGTCCTTTCCAGAATTTGGAGTATTAACATCTCATCCCTCTGGAAGGTGTTTTCCCAGCAGGAAGTGCCTCCCTATCTGGGACAGGAGAGCTCCTGTGGATGACAGACCTGCTCTGGACCTGATGGCAGGACTCTCTACACTTGGCTTTTGCTGCATAACATGTTTCTTGCAACGTTTGGACATGTGAAACTGTTGCCAGAGGTTTCCCCAAGTGATTTTTTTAATTTACCTTCAGTTGGTGACTTTGGTTACTTTTATTAAATAAATAGACTGATTAATTTACAGGTACTCAGAAACCTTTCCTACTCAAACCCAGGCCCTGTTAACACCCCCTGAACAGGAAAAACAGGCAAGTCTGTTGTTCCACCTGTCAAATAGCAGATGATGATCTGGGAAGCTGTTTCTGTTTCTTCCAGAGACTGGGAAACAGCAGCAGAACCCTTTGGAAGGGGTGATGGGTTTTAAGGGGGGGAGGTGAAGAAATGGGTGATTTTAAGTAGGGGAAGTTGTGCAAAATTGGGATTCTTTTAAAATTCTGTCAAGTTCTGTCAAGGTTCTTGTTGGCAATTTAGAATAAAAACATTGTAAGTGTTCTGGGACTGCTTTTCTTGTGAGTCAGTAAGTGCTGTCCACCTTGCCTTCATTTATTTTTTGTCACTTGGAATGAAAGTGGTGACAAATGCCAGCTGTGATTGTTTCTGGTTTGGCAGCAGTGGTTTATTTGCAGGGTTTGTGGGCCAGAGCACTACAATTTTACAGGTAAATGCCATAATTGGGCCCCATTACCCCGAGCTCCTTTAACTGCCAGTGGGTGAAAGCCTCACAGAGCCTGGTGCTCCTGCTCTTGGGGCTCACCCTTGTCTGTCCTGGGAGGGGATGAGCTCCAGGTGCTCCTGCTCCCAGGAGGGACATTGTTATCCCAGCCCTGGGGGAATCCAGTAGCCCAGCCTTTCTGGAAAGGACCAGGTGGGCTTGGAAGGTCATGGTTGTGACTTCAAACATCCCCAGGCCACAAGAACTGGGGGGGACCATGAGAAGGGGCTTTGTGTGTAGGGTGGGTGCAGCCAACCTGAGACAGCTCTGAGATCTGAGATCCCATATCCCAGAGAGCTGAAATCCTGTATCCTCCTGGGCATGTCCTGCACGTGCCCCTGCCTGGGAAGGGCAGGAAGGCCATGGCTGTGGTGTTCCTGCAGTGCTTTGGGAATGCAGGGTGTAAACCCCAGGGTGACCCTCCAGCATGAGGAATGTTTAAAATCCTGATATCTATCACTGGGCTCTTGGCTCCCTCTGGGTGTTTTGTATTTACCACAGAGTATTTTTAAAGCCTGTCCCAGGGCACCTCCAGAGTGACAGAGGGAGAAGTTTGATGTGACATTCTTGTGTTAGACCCTCAGTCTCCTGTGCTGGGCAGGTTGTGCATCACTGGAGCTTTCCCCCCATTCCCTGGAGACTGGATGTGTCCCTTGGCAGAAGCTGATGGGATGCAGAGTCACACCAATACTGGTTTTGGTTGGAAGGGACCTTAAAGCCCACCCCGTTTCACACCCTGCCATGGGCAGGGACACCTTCCACTAGCCCAGGTTGCTCCAAGCCCCGTCCAACCTGGCCTTGGACACTTCCAGGGATCCAGGGGCAGCCACAGCTTCTCTGGGCAACCTGTGCCAGGGCCTCCCCACCCTCACAGGGAAATTTCTTCCTAACATCTAATCTAAATCTCTCCTCTTTTAGTTTAAAACCATTCCCCTCCTTGTCAGTGTCTGTCTGTGTAAAAAGTCCCTCTCCCTCTTTCATTATCCCCTTCTAGGCACTGGAAGGGGATCTAAGGCCTCTCTGGAGCTTCTCCAGGTTGAACAGCCCCAGCTCTCCATCTGTTGCCACCAGTTCTCCCTTCTCGTTTATCAGGAGCATAAACTCTCCTTGGCTTTTCCATTCTGACCCGTGTCCTTTGCCAAGTCCTGTTCCATCTGTGCCTTGGCTTTTCTGCTCCTGCTGTAGAGATTCCATCCTGGCCCAGGGCAGCAGAGACAGCCAAGGTCTCTGACAATATCCCTGACAATATCCCTGCCCTATATTTTGGGATTCTGGTACCATTTCCATTCCCAGTGGGCTGTAGTTTCTCCGGCCCATTTCCAGAACCGTGGTATGACTTATTGTTCTTCTCTGATCTCAGCACTGGTTTATTCTCCCCTCCCCCTCCTTTGCTCTTGGCCTTGCACCTCTAAGAGGAGGCCCAGAAATAACCAAGAGTTGTGGAACAGGAGCCCAGCGATGCCTGGGAGGAGGAGGAACAGCTCGATGCCAGGAATCCCTCGGGATGCCAGGAATCCCTCGGGACTGCAGCACCTGGAGCCGGCGAGTGCAGAGCTGAGGGGCTGGGGAGGGAAAGGCTTCTCACCCCGCAAGTTTGGGAGACAAGAGCAGGGCAGGAGCACCCTCTGCAGAGACTGGGAAACCACGACACCCTCAGGCTCACGGTGTGACTCTTGGGCTGTGCTGTGCAGGGCGAGGGTTGGACTTGGCGATCCTTGTGGGTCCCTCCCAACTCAGCATATCCTGGGATTCTGTGACACCTCCACCTGTAGGTTCTATTATGGACCAGGGGAGACATTTCTCTCAGCGTTGTTATTCTAGTGCTGGGTTGTGTTTTGCACTAAAGGACGTTTTTTAATTCCCCCCCCCCGTACTCGGACATTCCGGGGTTAACATGAGGAATCAGTGTAAGGGGAGAGGCACAGAACAGGCTTTGCTTCCCGGCCAACTCCAAACATCCTCCGGTGCTTATCTGCACTATCTTCCTTCTAAATTAATTCTGTCCCACCCAACCATCATCTTTATCACCCATTATCTCCCTCTCGATTCTTTACTGTACCCCATTTCATGCTTTTTAACTGCTCAAATACTCACCCGATTGGTTTCTTTGTTTCAAAAGCTTTTCCCTCTCAGGTTTAATTGTCTTGATTTAACCCCACCCAGAACATGCCACAACCATTCCCTCCCTGCCCCGACAGGGTCGAGATAAGGACTCGTTAATTAAATTTAATAATTAAAACTATTATTTTTTTATTATTATTTTTAAAAAGCAAAGGGACAGAGGAGTAAAACCCAAGAGAAACAGAGATCGAAGCCCTTCAGGGGCCCTGGAAGGGACATGGTGCAAACCCGTCCCATCTCTGCACCCCCTTCAGACCTACAGCACTGACGACTTCCTGCAATTCTTTGCTGGATATTTTCTCATTTAGTAAGTGTTTTGTAACTCTGGGGGACTGGAATTATTTCAAAACAGAAATTAATAGCAAGAGGAAGATAATCCAACCCCTTGATCTCACATTTGAAATCCACAATCTCTTTATCAACAGCCCCATTTTGCCCTCCAGGTTCTTCCTTCCCTGCTCTTAACCAGAACCCAGAGAAGGGGCAGCAGGACAGGGGGTCTCCCAGCCCCCAACCTGCATCATCAGCCCCATCCCTGGGGGCCTTTGGCTCCTTTTGCTACCAAAGAATTCCTACAAGCCCCTCCCAACCCTCCCTGGCTTTGACCCCGAAGCAGCATCGATCCCACTCCGAGCTGGCCAATCCTGCTTCCACCTTCTGGGAACTTCCCTTCCCCTTGAGCTGGGACAGGGCTCCTGAAAGCCCCAAACTGGTCCTGCTGGTTTATCTGGGCCCCAACGTGCTGGTCAAGGTAAAAAACCTTCATCATGGCTGAAAAAAAAATCTTTATTCACAGAATATCACATGAATCACATCATGTCCCACCCCCACTCCTTTGTGTATAAAATACTGGTAAAAAGGGTTTTTTTCCAGAGGCAAGTGAATTCCCAGAGTGTCCCCTCGTGGGAGAGCAGCTCATCCCAGAGCTGCAGCAGCAACACAAGCAAAGCCAGCAGAGCTCCAGGTCCGGCTCATTCCCCATCCCAGGGACCCTGATCCCACCCCATCCCACTGCAGTGGAGGCTTTCTGGGGTTTTACACAACACCCCTGAGAGCATTTGGGTTTCCAAGTCCACCTGGTACTTCCCGTGCAGTAGAACTGTGTTTGAAGTCACGTGTCCTCAAATCCAGGGGGTTCCTCCAAGCCCCTCATCCACCTCTGGATGCAGGGGACAGCAAGGACACTTGGCTCCCCATGGGGAAATCAGCCTGTGCAGGGACAAGGAGACTCCAGGAGACAAAACAAATTAACAAGGAAGCATCTACTGAAATGCCAAACTAGGCTCAGAAACAGAAAAAAAATCCAGTTCCAAATATTTTATGGCTCCCACCACAGCCCAAAAGGAAAGAGATTGGCCAGAGACCCACCTTTGTGTGAGACAAACCCTCCTACAAACTTTAAACAGTGACAACCCCAATCTCTGAACCCCAATCTGTAAAATCAAATGGAATTGGAGCAGTTCATGGGAGACAGAAAGAGATTTCAGGGACCTCTCACAAGTGCCCAGCTGCCCTGCCAAGTGACCTCCCAAGGGCACCACAGGAGGAATCCATCAGATTTCCTACTCAGAATAAATCTAAGCTCAATTTGGATTTAAGGTTTAGATTGCAGAGCAAGATAGATGCTCTGTCACTGCCACAATTCCTCTTTTCCTTTTAATCCCCTCCTCCCTTGGGCTCAAATGAAAACCAATTCCATGCCTGCTCTGCCGAAGTGTTTCCTTGGAAAGCCTGGACAAAGAGGGAGCACAGAGCAGGACACACCTCAGAGGCATCAAGCCCATGGAGAAGCCCATGGGCTGGGGCAGCTGATCTGCTCTGGGAGCTCTGTCTGGGCACAGCAGCCCAGCACAGCCCCAGGCTCACTGAAATTCATTTTTGGAGTTATTTAAACCGTTTCTCCCAGTCTGCAACAGGCTACATAATAAAAGCAAAGAGAGAATGCAGAACTTGTGATCTGTCACTAATCCAGAGACCCACAACCATTCCAGACAGAAAACAAGGAGGGAATTGCCAGCACAAGGCCACATCATCTGGATATGACACCTCTGTGCTGCTGCCAGACATCAGGGAATGCTCCAGACACACTGGGATGGGAATGGACCTGAGGGGTGATGGAAATGGATGCTGCCCAAAATCCCAGGATGGCCCCTCTGACAGAGCCCCAAGGCTGCAGGGAAAGCAGGGTTGGATTGGAAAGAGGCATCTCCCAGCTCAGGGTTGACCTGTGCCAGGGAACTCCCCTGAGCACACGTGTCCCAGCCAAGTGTCTGTGCCAGTAACTCCACGGGTGCAAAGGTAACCTGGAGCACACCCTGCCCAAGGATGGGGGATGTGACCATCCCAAGGCACAGAGCTTGAGGAACCACAGCTGCCTGTGACAGGCCTGTTGAGCTCATCCCACTGTCCCCATGATGTAAAGAGCAGCAGGGAGCCTGTCCCAGCTCCATGAACAATCCCACACCTCCATGGAGCACAGGGGGACTCACCTGCTCCATCAACCCCAAAGTACCAACTCCAGAGCCCAGAACCCAAGCAGCACCTCAGGAGCACAGCCCATCCATGGGGATGTTCACCAGCATCAGGAATGTCCCCCAGTTTTGGAGGCTGGATTTGGTGGGAGGCCCAGGGATGTGCACCCGCCTGGAGGAGGCAGGAGCACAGCACTGACCTTCCCCTGGGAGCAGAGGGGCAGAGAGAGGTACCAAACACCCTGAGCTGAGCTGAGCAGCACTGCAGCCTCAGCCAGGAGATCTGTGCTGTTTGATGCTGTGTGTAGAGTTAACTGAGGTTTAACTGTGCCCTAAGACCTCTCCCCACAAACCCTCCTCCTCTTCCAAGCAAATGGTGGATCTGCAGATAGAAACCCTTCACTCCCCAAGTCTTTCTGCACAGTCCACAGGCCCAGGGCCACAAACCCTGGGAAGTCTCTGTGCCCTTCATGCACTGCCAAGTGCAGTTCCAGGGTCAGCTCTGGCCAGCACAGGAGAGATTCACTTGCAGCTTCCACTCTGCATCCTCCTGTCCCTGTGCCTCCAAAGGGACATTCCTGCCTTGCCTTGCTGGGCAATATATTCACTTCTGCTTCCTCTGAACCAGATCCTCAAACCTGCAGACATGAGGTGAGAGCAGTAAAGGCCAGGGGGTATTTTTACAGGGCCATTCTCAATTAGTGTCCCCAGACACATCCAGTTCCCGACGTGCTTTCCACGTGACACGTGTCCAGGTGGGATTTGTAAACTCTGAAGTCCATGGGAAGGGCTCATCCAAAGCAGCACCCAGAGGGAAGTCCAGTCCACATTGCTCCAAAGGACTGTGTCTCTGGCTCAGCAGCTCATGTGAGGTACTGCACCACGAGGAACATGATGACACAGGTCACTGCCATCCCCCCCAGCATCAGGAACTTGTCCTGGAAGGCGCGTTTCTCGATGAGCCTCATCACTGTGTTGGACAAACCCAGCATGTTGGCAACATCCAGGATCTTCTTGTGGGTACCCTGAGAGCAAAAACACACCAAAGACACCATTAACCTCCTGGTCTGACACTTATTCCACAGCCCAAGAATGTTTCATCCTGGGTGGTGAGGGACGGATTCTGACCATGGAACCATTTGACAGGGGGAGGCCACAGAATCCTGGAAATAGCTGCAGGTTGGGACTAATTAATTCACACACATGAACAAAGATGTGGTTAAAGACACAAAACAATCTGTCTGGACAAACACACAATAAAAAGTGTCTCAGAAAAATGCACTCCCTAGGGAGGAGTAAGAGTTCCAGATGGGGTCTAAAAGGAGCTGGCAGCCTGTGTGCTCCCAGGGGGAACTGCCCTGTCACACCTGGACAAGGGACCCGTCCCTCACAGTGGCTCTGGGTCATCCTTGGCAGAACAGCCCCTTCAGGAAGCTGTAACTGGTTTCATCTCTGAGCCAGGTCAGAAGCACAGATTCCCATCACAGTGCTCAACTCCGTGCTTGGACTTTGAAATAAAAGCTTCAGCTTCTCTTCCCACAGTCCACTGTATCTTTGGTCTCAGAAGAGTAAAAATGTGAAAATTTGGAATTGTTTTGAACACAAACCTGACTGAAGATCAGAAAAATCTCCCTGAGGGCTTTTAGATCAACAATATCAGGCACACAAACAGCTTCTCAATCCATAGAACATACAGGTTTGCAATGAAAAATGACAGAGTTTCTTCTGTTCAGGGTTGTGCAGGGCCCTGCACTGAAATCAGGTTGGGTCTTTCCAGTAACACATCATCACATTTGCCCCCTGCATTTCCCACACCTCACATTAACCCCCTGCAGGCTGCTCTTGGGTTCAGCTCTTCCCTGTCCCTGCAGAATCTTTTCACACTGCTTCAGAAAATACCAAACCTTGCAGGGAGAAAACAAACCAAATATAAAGCTTTGAAATAAAATAAAACAATAAAAAGTGAAAACTCCTCAATTCTTGCAGTCATTGAACAGTGGAATTGTATAATTAGAACAGTTAAAGTGATAATCTGGGAATACTTGGTCCATACCTGTCTATTTATACCAAATAAGCACAAAGTTTCAGAGAATAAAGGTATTAGGGAGTGTCCAAAGGATGGACATGAGGATGGGGAAGGGTCTGGAGGGCCCACACGAGTGGCTGAGGGCACTTGGCTTGTTCAGCTGGAGAAGAGGAGAATGAGGGGGTCTGGAGTGGCAGCTCCAATCTCTGCTCTCTGTGAGCAGGGACAGGAGCCAGGGAAGGGCTGGAGCTGTGCCAGGGCAGGGTCAGGTTGGATCTCAGGGAAAGGTCCTTCCCCAGAGGGTGGTTGGCACTGCCCAGGCTCCCCAGGGCAGTGGGCACAGCCCCAAGGCTGCCAGAGCTCCAGGAGGGTTTGGACAACGCTCTGAGGGACAAGGTGGGATTGTTGGGGTGTCTGTGCAGGGCCAGGAGTTGGACTGGATGACCCTTGGGGGTCCTCTCCCATTTAGGACAGTCCACGATTCCACATTAACCTATTCCCCTCTGTAACTGTCTCTTACAGCAGCTGCTTCTGCCAGATGTTATCAGGCAACAAAGCCCTGTCAGTGTATGAAAAGCTGGGTAAGGGGAAAAGGAACATGAACAGATGTTTCCTCACCTGTGAGGAAGAGGAAATATCCCCCTGAAAACACAAGGACACGATGGCCCCAAAGCACAGACCCTGGGCAGAGACCCCCACCAGTTCCCTGCTGCAGAGCTCCCCCAGGGCACAGGCTGCCAGGGGAGACAGGGCACAGCTCCCTGCAGGAGCCCCATGGGATCCCACAGGAGCAGAACCCCTTTCTACCCCCCAGTCCTGCCCCCAGACAACCCAGTGATAACATTCCTCTGCAATGAATGAACACCCCACCAAGTTTTCTTCGAGTTGTTCTAGTAGTTGACTCTGTATAAAAACTAATCTCTATTCAGTGAACAAGTGACCTGATCCAAGAAGCCAAATCTCATCTTGGAAAGGACCTGGTCCCAAACTCTACTTTAATGCCTGCAGGTGACATCTGTGGTGCAGGGACTGCTCACCAGACTAGGGAGCAGAAAAGGAGCTCCAGCCCTGCTTTATCCCCCGTGCTGGTCCTGTCCAGGGCTTTGGGAGAACCACGAACCTGGAATTCTGTGACCAGGACAGCAAAGTGCCTGTGTGTGCAGCTCAGCTCCCTGTGTGTGAGCTGCAGTGCAGGCCAGGCTGTCACTGCCTGTGACACCAGGGACATTTGATTCCTGACCAAAACAGGAATTCATGTCACTGAAAATGCCTAAATCCTCTGGCAGATACATCCCAAGACAGACAACAGCAGTTATCTCCATCAGAAGATGACTACAACACACAAAAGGATTTCCCCACATTTTTCAGAAATTCAGTTTCTCCCCACACACTTTAAAAAAGTTTTTCTATCTTTGAGCTGTTCACTCAAAATATAACATCACTTGAAGAGCCTTTAAGATAAAAGGAAAATATTTGCTCTTTAAGAGACTAGCAGAAATACAGCTGAAATGAGCAGTGTTTGGGGAGGGAGGGATGTTGAGGTGCATTATCTTTATTCCTGAGGTACATTATCTTCATTACTGAGGAGCATTACTTCTATCACTAATCTCACACACAAGTGCTTTACAGCAGCTCTGAGTGATGTTCATCTGAACCAACACCTGCCAGCCAGTTCCTGCCCCTTCTGAACTGAACCAAAACCAACAACCAAGCAAAGGAAAACAAACATATGGGAATAAAACACAAGATTCAGTACTCCAGATACTGCCCTGCAGGGGAAGGCCAGCCAGGCCCAGAAAGACCTTAAAGATATTACTAAAAGGATGATAAAATGTAAAGATTTCAGGTTGTTTAAATGAAGTCTGGGCCTTTCCAGCACCCTCAGCTGGAAGCAACGCATGGACTGATTTTACAAAGGCCGGTCATCATAAACACAGAAAGACGTGGGGTCTTTGGTAAAAAACAATGCCCCACCTTTAAGGTGACTCTCTGGTCCCTCAGGCCCTGCAGGATGTTGGTGCCACTGCCAATAAGCTCATCCATGCCTCGGTGGGCACTCTGCAGGGACTCGTTATACTGCAGGGTTTCGTCGATCGGGATGGTGGTGGCAGAGTCCTGTGGGGAAAGGCAGGGACTCGGTTACCTGCTCACTCACACTGCCCACACCCAGCACACACCCCCTGCAACACCCCAAGGGCTGGGGGGACTGCCTGCAAAACAGCTTTTCCATAGGATATTTAACACAACACTGAGTGAAAACAGTTTAGAGAAGACAGGGAGGAAGCCGAAGGGCAAAGCTGATCAGCTGCTCCACTGCAATTCCATCTCGAGGATAAAGGGATTAAAAGCAGAGAATTTTTATAATCTCAGTTTATGATAAAGAGATCCAAGCAGAGAATTTTTATAATCTCATTCTATGAATCTTTATGATCTCAGTTTAGGATTTATGTAGGAAAGGGTTATTGCAAGACAGAACATCAAAGCTACAGAAGGTGTTTAACAAGGAGTCATTTGATCATTGCAAGTGAAAGATTTGTGGAACATTTCCCACCATGTCTCTGAGCGACAAAAGGCCTGAAAAACCCAATGTTTGGAGATGATATTCCAAGTACTTATGACATGGCAGTGAGGGCGAACAGACATGGGCCTGGTTCCCTGAGCTCTGGCTCACTCATCACCCAGGGCCTCAGAGAAAAAAATAATTAAAAATTTACATTTTTCACATTTTTTTCCAGAAAAGATGCATTTGCTCAACAAGGAACTAGGAATCTTGAAATGGAAATAATGGGATAAAGCTCTAATCTGGACTGCACAAGTGGGCAGAGGATGCGATCACTTGTTTCTGTCAAAGGCCCCCAGTTCAATCTTCTCTCTTCCAGAGAGCAAGGAAATGGCTCATCACTCCCACACTGGTTTAGAGCAGGAATGGTGACACTGGTAAGTGTGGGAACACTGATCCCTGCTCCCAGGGGCTCAGAACAAGAACGGCCCAGAGGCAGAATTCCTGTCTGCAGCATGTGCCTGTGAGCTGCAGGTCACACCCAGGGCACCCAGGGAATGTGCTCTGAGCACAATCTCCAGTTCAAACCCCCGAGGGGGGTGTGAAGATGCTCTGCAGGATCCAGTGCAGGGGCTGCAGTGCCCAGGCTGACTGTGAGAGAAGGAGAGCCAAGGACAGTGCCAGAGCCAAGGACAGTGCCAGAGCCACGAGGGCCTGGGGAAGAGGCTGTGCCAGGACACACACACTGACCCACTGCTCAGGAAGCACCAGGGCTGACACAGGTCTGTGAGCAGAAGCACTTGGATTGGCATTTAATGGCTCTTGTTCCACAGATTTAACAACCTTCAAATCAGCAGGGATTTCATTTCCTACACAAGGGGCTCTTTTCAGACACTATTAGGCAGCAATGAAAATGTGGGAGTAGATTTGTGACCCCCCTCCCAAGGAGATGAGATGGCACCACAAGAGCTTTGATTTGCTCTTTGGGGTTTTCTCCAGAACGGTACAGGGCAGGCTTTGAAGACCACTTTAAACTCTGAATTAAGCCAAATGTTCAGAACAGCTTCCAAAAACTGTTCTGGATGTCACAGTGACTTCCTGAGGATGCCCCAACACTCAGTTGACATTGCCATTTAATAGAATAGGGGAGTTATGAATATGAACTGTGTAACTTCTAACCAAAATAAGCCAACAACTGACAAATAAATCCTCATTTTCCTATTAAAATGTCACTTTAAAGTCACATTTTTGTAGCAAGGTAAAAAGAAATACAAAATAATCATGTGTTTTCTTTCCTTTGAGACACATTTCAAGATCTAAAGGAGGAAAAAAACCCAGTTTGCTCTATATTTTGCATCTGTAAGCCAGCTATTGCTCTTTAAAACTGTTCCTCTAACACATGTTTTAACAACGAATTTTCCTGTAGGAAAACTTGTCCCTATTTGCAGAGGAACACCAAAGTGTTTAAAAATAAATCGGGTTTCAAATCTCAGTGTTCCTTTCTAGCCTTGTTTAACATTTTGAAATAGCCAACAAAATACCAGACATTATCTTTCTGGCAGGCTGTGAGAAGTGCATGGAACTGCCCAAATCTCAAGCAAAGAGGATCCCCCACATTCATTCTTCCTGGCCTTAACAGTGACTGACAACACAGATAATGAATGCTACGGAAGGTGCCTTTAACAAAAAAGGGAAGAAAAAACTTTAAAAAATAATAATGATTAAAAAAAAACCCCAAAAAACCACAAAACAAAACACAAAGAACCCCCAAACAAAACCAAGACTAACTTTTCAGCTGCAGAAAAGGGAAATCTGAAAGTGAACCTACATTACTCAGAGTGAAACTCCTCCAGGTATTTGCACCGGGGGGACTTCCCAGCAGAGGAACTAAGAATTAGCAAGAACAGGTGGAACATGTTCATGTTATTACAAACTTTTGACTCATTTCTAGGCAAAAAGCAATGGCTTTGTCCCAGCTGTGTGATTTGTATTTGGATAAGTAGCAGTTTGCTGACATCTACTGTCAGCAGGGTGTATAAAGTCAGGCTTTTCATAGATCTCAGGATTTGACACAAATCCAAGTAAAATGTACCCTTTGGTACCTACCTCATTCACCCTTTTGCAACTGCCCTATAAAGCCAGGTGGGACTGCACTGGATAAAACAGGAGCAGCAGCTTCTGGAGTCTTTTCCTGCAGTGTCCTCACAGCCATGTGAGAGCTGTACTTTATCCCTACATTGTTATCCTTCTCTGCCTTTACTGACACAGCAGCATTCAACAGCCCTGCCTGAAGCTGCTCTGCCAGCCTGCAGCTCCTGGAGCACAGAGAGGTGAACCACACGTGTTTCCACCGAGGTAAACACCCATATTTACATTGGTGGTGAAGGTCCTGGCCAGCAGCTCCTCCCGCTGCCGCTCCTGCTGCTCCCGCAGGTACCGCCGGTGCTGGAAGTTCCTCAGGGCCGTCTGCAGGTGCTGCACATCATACTTCAGCTGGTCCACCCTCCTGGAAAGGACCAACAGCAGGGTGAAAACACTGCTCTGTGCTGCTGCTTCTCACAAGGACAATGCAGCATGACCAGGTAACACGGACTGATGGGTTCTACTTCTCCAGAAGGACGCAGGACGTTCAATATCAGGCCAAAATTCCACACTCACGTCTTCCCTGCCTCGTTTTTCTACCAAATAGGTGATGATTTAACAAGTGATTACTTATTTTAATCAATTATTTAGCCTCCAGGCTAACAACAGAATGTGAAGCAGAATTCCTGAGCTGTCTCAAAGTATTTCTGACATTTAGCAGCTTGCTTTGAGCAAAACAGTGCAATAAATACACAGGAGAGTTAATGGGCAGTCTCGGCCATCCTATCCCATCACTAGTCTCTTCAGGAGTTATACATCTATTTCTCATATAACACAGATTTGGAAAGATGGCAGGTTTTCTATTTTATGATCCTCATTCACACAAAAGATGAAGCTTTCAAGCTTCATTAATTAGCACCATGTTCTTAAGTTTGAATATTTATTAAAAGAAGATTGAAAGTCAGTGGGCAAAACAGGAGACACCGCAGGCATCTCCACTGGGCTGAAACAAATCCTGTCCAGAACTCCTGATTACATGTTTGATAATGTTTAATGTTTGATTACCATACTAGATAACTGACTACCTTGATTATCAGACTATCCTGGTCTGGTGGAAGGTGTCCCTGCCCATGGTAGGGAGTTGGAACAAGAAGATCTTTAAGGTCCCTTCCAACCCAAATGAGATTCTATAAAGAAATTCATGACTACTTCACATACTGACCTCTATAACACATGAAATCTACCCCTACTGTCTACAAGGGTGTTTTGGGACATCAATAATTGAATCACAGAATTAATTAAGAACAGCAATTCCTGATGTCTGTGGTCCAACCTCCTGCTCAAACCAGTGCTCACTTTAAAAATCTCATTTTAGTCGCCAACAGCCAGGACAGTGGTCCAGAGAAAATGACACCAACTGAAGGAATGTTACTCCCTACATCCACAAATGCATTAAAACCAAATATCATACAAAGTGGAATTTTATTTAAGCCTCCAAGTGGATGTTCTGCTCATCTGAGAACAGAGCCACAACTCCAGCTCCACCACCAGTCTGGACTTGAGGATCTTTGAGGTCTTTTCCAACCTTAATCATTCTGTGGTTAAATGCAGAAAAGCAATTTTGTCTCTGTGCCTCAACTCTGCTACTGCAGAGCACAGAGTAAGTTATGCAGAGTATAAAAGTTTCATACAAATCAAAAGGCAAAGGACTTCAATAAATTTAATTAAAATAATTACAAAGACTCCCCTGCCCAATCAGAGTCAGGCAGGTGAACTCACAGCTTGGCATTCTGCCTCTTGTTGGGAGGTTCTTTGCTGGACAGGATTTCCAGGCGTTCCAAGTTGCTGAATATGTTGTCTATTCTTGCTTGGATCTCGTTTTCCACTACTGCAAGGAAATAAAAACATCATTTGATTTGAATTAAAGAACTGCAATGTGATGAAGGGAAAAGCTCAACAGTATTCAAAGCTGTACGTAAAACCTAAGAGATGCAAATCCTTACTGGATGAAAATCAGATAACAGAACTATAAATATCATGAAATACCACTTCTTTAGCTCAGTAATTTGACACTCTCACCTTTCCCCCCCCTCAGAGAAGGTAGCTAGGAGAGCCCCATTCAGCAGAACCCAGAAAAGCAAAGAGCACACATGACCCTTTTCTTTGCCCCTGGATCTCCCACAATTAAAGAGTAACAGACTCACATCTACACACACAAATCCTAATTCTTCTCTCCATCTTCTCTCCATTTACTGCAGCTAAACTCAACAGAAGAGCACCCAGGAGAGCAGACAGACAGTTACAGCAGCTTTTCTTAGACCAAACAACACTATTACAGGATTTTTTGAGCAAGGAGGGACTATTTGCTCAAAGTTGGAAAAGGCAAACTGTAAGTTTGATTTCCTGGCCCCTATTCCTGCTCCTCAGCCACAGATAATCCCTTTTCCCATAAATTCTGAAATACACACTAATATCCACAGCACTATCTGTATCTTTATATATGTATAAATAATCAGTATGTTCATTTACTGACCATGTAAGATGTACATAATCCTATCTCTTGAAAAGGTCTCAAGCAGCAGAAGCAAGATAGGAAATCATATTCATTTTCAAAATCACACCCAGGGAACAGCAGTCTGGGAATTCTGGCAGTGTAGGCAGAGTAGTACAATCACCACGAAAACCAGAATCAGGATTTAAAGTTGTTATTTTTGGCTAGGAAAGTAATCACAGTCCTTTTTAATGCAAAGTCACACTTCACAAGAATATTTAGAGTAATAGAAGTCAATGGACATGTAATAAATGCATCCAGTCAGTGCAGTGTCCTTTCACTCAGGAGTTCCTGGTGAAGCTCATTATTAGTGACTCAAGCAGGAATTAAGGCTTCAAACACAGGTCCAAAATACACGGGCCCATTCTGCACTGGGGTAAAAAGTCCTGCCACACATCTCAGAGCATTTTATTATCAGAGTCATTTATGAGCACAGGGTTATAGTCCAGATTCACTGAGGCAATTTCAGACCTAATGGTTCTGCACATTTCCCACAAGCAGATGGAATCACAGGTTCTGACTCTGATACAGCAGGAATTGTCAGAATCATCCTGCTTGAATCCCAGCCTTTTCCCCAGAAGCAGCACTGAGCACCTTCAGGGGAAGGCTGCAGTTGGTGGATGCTGAGGGAATACCAACAGCAGAGCAGGCACAGCCACATCCCTCACTTTTTGGGTTCTAACAAACCAGCCCAGTAATGCTGTGGATGTGCAGCTCTGCCCACATCAAGGTGTTTATTAATTGCACCTCCACGAGGGCAGTGATGGGGGTTTTAACCCAGTTATGGTGCATGGCCTCCAAACACACCCTGACCACGAGTTCCAAAATCCAACAGCACCAAAACTCTGGAACTCCCATATCAGGACATTACAGAGGCACCCACAGTGAGCACTATTTGTCAGCTAAAGGATTTCAACAGGAGGATGATTTGAAGAAAATTCTTGTTCCGTCTTTTTCTGCTCTGTCCTTCTTACAAAACATCACCTTACTGAAGTTAAACACTAAAATAACTGTAATGTATTCCAAATTGGTGCTGTGTCTCCAGCTGATCACAATGACTCAAGAGCCAAATTTGTCCCAATAATGATTGCAAATACAATGATAAAGCTCACAAGCTGAGTCAGCTCAGTCCCTGGGTGGGACTCTCCTCACTGAGAACTACTTACAGTGAACTGACTCCTTGTCTGAAGTCTCCAGGCGCCCCATGTACGACTGCACCTCATGGACCTGCCTGTCAGGAGACAGAGCAAATGCAGTCAGGGACAGCTACAAAGTCATTTTTCAGTACCTCAGTTTTCAGGTTCCTTTATTGAAGAGTACTTTTCAGAACAGAGCAGGAATCAGCAACAGTGTTGAGTGCAGACAGCCCATCACTGACCACCAACACAGCTCCACTCCACGAGCACTGCAGAGTAACTTCATTTAAGCACAGAAATCAAGGTGAGGATTAGGAAAAGCACAAAACAGCTTTTCTACAAGAAACAGCTGTTCTGCCTGGAGGTGACAGTGGGGAGATACCTGAGAGCAGAATGGCACAGAAGGTGAATAAGGAATGGTTTTCACTGTCCTACAACATATAAACTCAGAGGCATCAAGTGAAATTAAAAGCTTAAAATTATAAGGAACTACTGCTGCTGGACAAGCAGTGGCAAACAGAAACAAAGAAAAAATACTAATGGTTGCCAAATTCTTCTGTTTCAAACCCCCAAGCCTCACATTTCTGGGAGACTGGGACAACATTACACCAAAGTATTCCATATATTTGTCCGTTTTTTACTGTGTTTCCCAGAGATCTGCAGTTGGGCAATGCTGAAATAGCCCTGACCAGAGGGACCTGCAGCCAAACTTGGTGTGACCAGTCTCACAGCTGGTCACTATTTGACTTCAATAAAGGCACTTCATTGATGGTTTTGATTAAACTTGATATTTACAAAAATATCACGACCTTTTTTAAAAACGAATTTTAAGAGACCAGAATCTTGGTCATGTTAGTGGCTCTTTCATCTGATAACCAAAGCACAAATGTTTCTGAAGCCAGACTTTGGAAACCAACTTACAGAGCACTAAAACATTTATTCTTCAGTTATTAGATTTTTAAATAACTCTCAGAGCTGCCTTCTGAACCCTGACTCTGTGCTGCTGAAGAGGGGATGTCCCAAGTACAGCAATGCTTGGAATTAACTACAGAACCAATTCAATACCCAGTACCCTGCAATCCCACACTTGTTCTATAGTTTCATTTTCAACCAGTTCAATTATCACCCCACCTCCCTTAAAAGAGCTCCAGAAAGCAGCAAATTACCACAGAAATTTGGAATATTGGATTAAACATGTCCTTCACCCTCTTTCCCACAGAATCACAGAAAATTCTGAGTAGGAAGCGATCTGTGAGTTATTCCATATGGAGTAACAACAGAGCTGCAAGATTTTTTTGCCTCATTTTGCACTTTTCACACCACTCCTCCCTCCACAGATGGGCATTATCCATGAAGTGTGGGATTTATCCTCAAGGAGCTTCCACAGGTGGTTCAAACTGCAGGAGCAGGACACCTCAAACCCTACTGCCCCAAAAACCAATATGAACGAGCATCCCTTAAATGAAAGCACATTAATTAACAGGGAATAATTAATAATTAATTAAGAGGTCCCCCGTGGCCCGGGCTGAGCCCTTCAGGGCTGACGTGGCGGCAGCTCCTGGGAACTTCGAAATGCTTGATCTTGCAGTATGGACTTGAACGCTTTACAGAACACAGGCCTTTCCTGATTTCTCAACACCCCCACACCCCTCACACACTTGTTGCTGTGCTAGTACAGCCCTTCAGACCTGCCAGAGCCCTGCTTCCCCTCACGCACTCGCTGGTTGCTGGCACCCCCATAGCCCTCACGCACTTCTTGCTGTGCCGGTACAGCCCCTCACACCCCTTGTTCCCCCTCACTCACTCCTTGGTTTGCTGGTACACCCTCTCATCCCTCACGAACTTGTTCCTGTGCTGGTACAGCCCCTCCTGTTTCCCCTCACGCACTTGGTGTTCTGGTACAGCCCCTCTCCCCCTCACGCCCTTGTTGGTGTGCTGGCACAAACCCCGTTTCCCCTCACGCCCTTGTTGGGGTGCTGGCACAAACCCCGTTTCCCCTCACGCCCTTGTTGGTGTGCTGGCACAAACCCCGTTTCCCCTCACGCCCTTGTTGGTGTGCTGGCACAAACCCCGTTTCCCCTCACGCCCTTGTTGGTGTGCTGGCACAAACCCCGTTTCCCCTCACGCACTTGTTGGTGTGCTGGTACAGCCCCTCCATCCCGCTCGCGCCGCTCCCCGCACACGTCGCCCCTCCGGCCGCTTCCGCTCCCGCCGCTTCCGCTTCCGGTTCCGGCCCCGCCTCCCCCTCCCGCCGCCGCCGCCAGGGGCGCTGCAGGACCGGCGGGAGCCGTGAGGGGGGGGCGGGGTCGGGAATTCCCGTCCTTCCAGAAATTCCAATTCCGGGGCTCTCCAAAGCAGCCGCGGCTCAAAGCTGCTGCTTCAGACGCGGAGGTGCTGTGAGCCGAGAGAGCTGCCTTGAGGCCGTGGAACTGCGTCCCCTGCGTGGCGTCATGTTCCCAGCCACGGACACCTTCCACCAGCCCAGGTTGCTCCAAGCCCCGGCCAGCCCTGGCCTTGGACACTTCCAGGGATCCAGGGGGAGCCACAGCTTTGCTGGGCAACCTGTGCCAGGGCCTCCCCACCCTCACAGGGAAGGATTCCTTCCCAGTATCCCATCTAACCTGCCCTCTGGCAGTGGGAAGCCATTCCCTGTGTCCTGTCCCTCCATCCCTTGTCCCCAGTCCCTCCCCAGCTCTCCTGGAGCCCCTTCAGGCCCTGCCAGGGGCTCTCAGGTGTCCCTGGAGCCTACTCTTCTCCAGGTGACCCCCCCCAGCTCTCCCAGCCTGGCTCCAGAGCAGAGGGATCCAGCCCTTGGATCCTCTGGACTCGCTCCAGTGTGTCCATGTTCTTCTTATCCTTGGGCTGCACATGGACACGCAGCCACTGGCACACGTGGAGATCAGCCCCTGGGGTTGCCTGGGCAGCAGAGGTGTCAGTGCCAGGGCCCTGGGGGGGTGGTGACACCTCTGTCCCACCGGGGATCCATCCCACCACTCAGCTTGCAATCCCAGCTCAGAGGTCCAGGCCAGGTTCTGACTTTCCCACCCCTGACCAAGGTTGACTCATTTCAGGGACATCCAAACAGGACCTACAACCACCACAGCTGGCAACAGAGCAGAGGAGGTCACGAGGAGGGACCTGTTGACTCCTTGGAGGAAATATGAATTTTCTGAGCTATGAAGACACTGGTGACCACTTTCATTCTCTTACTTAAGACCTGTGGTACCTGTGGCACCTGTGGCTGGACTCTTGAGGATATGGATGCACTGTCCCAGAGTGATGCACAGGTTCCTGTCATTTCTCACAGGGCTGGGAATCAAAGCCTTGCTCTGGAGTTGTATCAAAGCCTTTCAGTTCTTTCACCTGTGTGTTGTTTCTTCATTGTTTGGACCAGATAATCCACCACTGTTAAAGCCACAACCCTTTCTTGTATTTGCTGAGCTACAAAGCCCCACGTGCTTTATGGTCAGAGTCTGCTGAGCCACAGAACTACTGACACCTTTTAACTTCATGGGAAAATCAAGGAGAATGTGGATTATAAAAAAAAAATAAAAATTAAAGAAGAGGAAATATAAGCCAGTTAATCAGGGCAGCAGGACACTGCAAACTGTTTTTTCCAATGATTGATTGGAAGAGCTCCAATAAGGACTATGATTGATTAAATACACTGATTAAAATCAAACACCGATTGATTAAAAAACTCCAATTAATACAGTGACTCCTTCTTGTCAGTGTAGTTTAATGGAATATAGTTCTTGTCAGGAAATGTAACTTCATCCTAATAAATGCTTGATTGGGAAAAACTGGAAAAGGCCTGTATTCTGTAAGGCATTCAATACATACAACAAGATTGGGCATTTAACACTTATCAGGAGCTCTGCCCTCGTGACCCAGGCAAGCTCTCAGCTCTCTCCATTTCTTCCCTCTATTAAATGGTGTCATTTTTTTTATACTTGTTTCTCAGGATTTGTTAGGCTGATTCTGCCCTTCTCTGGGTTTGTGCTGCCTGTCCCACCTGTGGTGTGGAGAGAAACCTGCTTTGTCACCAAGAATAATGTCTTAAACTGGGTCCATCCAGATAAAATGCTCTAATACAGTTAAATACACTGGTTTAATGCTAAGCCCTCTTCAGCAACCTCAGCCCTGTCTGCACTTCACTTAGGCAAAACTAAATAACTACAGCAAAAATTCAAGATCCTAAAGGTTGACAAACGTTGGAGGAAAGGCGAGAAATTATTTTCAGACACCTCCTGCTGTAGGACTGGGCAAAACGGGAAATCTTGAGGCTGGAACAGTCTCCAAAGTGCTGCTCATTGCAGTTCAGGGTGAGCACCTGAAGAATGCAGCCTAGTCACAGGAGAACAAGTCCCTGAGCATCACAGGGATATAAATGAGTGAAATAACTACACATCCTTAATTAACGAGAGAGTCTGCCCCTGTGGGTCCATCCCTTGCATCTCAGATAATGCATCAAACTTTGTCTGCCCTGCCACTCAGCCAGCCAGGCCTCTGGCAAAAGATTATCCCCTGGCTGTCAAATAAGCCCCAGAAATCACATCAGTCCAAGAATAAACAACATATCAACAAAGCCATCAACTGCAGCAGTAACAAACACATTCCTGTCCTTTGCTCCCCCTTCCCTGAGCCATTATACCCCATTTTCAAACACTTTCTGGAAATAGGTTGAATGAAAATAGTTGCTGGGATTTCCCTCCTGGCCAGGGCTGTGAGAGGTATCACAGGAGCCCTGATGAAATGGCAAGAACTGCAATACGAGAAGAGATTTCTGTTCCTTTGGGAAGAAATTGAATTTTGCCAGAAACAAGACTCTGCGACCAAGCGTCAGGTCTTGTTAGACTTCCAGTCCTTCCAGGAGGAGTCCTTCAGCAAATTGGCTCATTTAAACACAACAGCCAGGAGCAGGGAGAGGGGGAAAAGGGTTTTGTTCAAGGAAAGCCTCTGTATTGTAAACAGGATAAAAGGGGATGGAGAGAGTCACTTATCACTGTCTAACATGTCCCCAGGTCATTCCCAGGTAGCATCTACGGGAGGCAAAAGGATTTCATATTCACTGCTGCCCCAGAAATCTGGGAGAAAACTGGGGGGTTTTCTCTGTCACACAATCTCCAGACCCCAAGTGCATTCACACCCCAAATTCATTCACACCCCAAGTGCATTCAGCAGCAGCTTTCAGACCCCAGTGCTGTGTTCCCCATGCTCTGCTCAGCCTTGTAAAGCCTGGCAGCACCAAAGGGAAAGCTGGACCCTCCAGGGTCCCCTTTGCTCTGCCTGCACCAGCCCATGTCCCCCTCTCAGATATGGGATGTGGATCTCTCTCTGAAAAATCGGATGCTCTGCTTAATCCCAGACATCCCCCCCCCGTCTCTCCTTTTCCCTGAGCGTGATCTCAACAGGCACAGAAACTCTCTTCCCCTCTTCCTCTGTCTCTTCCCCCTCCCTCTCTTTTTCAGGCACTCTTTGCATGCTTTCCTGATGCTCCTAACCGTGGCTTTCCCAACCAAGCTGAGCTGCACCCCGGGGCACAGCCAGGCAAGATGAAGATGAAGCCTTGCTGGAGCCTCCTGTGAGTCCAGCCCCAGGCCCTGGGCTGTGTGTCCCAGCTCTGACAGGCTCCAGGACACAAGCCAGACCTCCCAGCTCGCCTCCAGCATTTCCAGCCTGGGGAAGTGGGGAAGAGGAGAAGGGGAGACATGACAAGAATGTCAGAGACTCATCTATCAAATGTCTTGTGCTGTTGGGTGATGTGCTGGACATGGGGCTCCCTGGGCAAGGAGCTTTCAGAGGCACATTGCACCTTCCTACTCATCTTCCCAAATTAAAAACACTTCTGCACAACTATTTTGGTCAGTTTTGAGACTGATTTGTGACCAGGAGACTCACAAATGCTTGGACCATCATTCCTTTCTTCATAAATATCCCAGGTAAAGGGACATGGCAACGGAGGGTAAAGGGGAAGGTCAAGGGAGAAAGGGGTCAAGGAACATCTCTACCATTTCACTCCCTCCCTTCTGCAATGATGCCAGGGAAATATGACAGAAATAGGAAGAAGAATAGGAATAGGAACAGAAAGAGAAATAGAAATGGAAGGAAAAAACAGATCCAATGGTGAGAAGAACTGCAGCATCCCCCAGCCTGAGGAGTCTTTGAGACACAAATGACCGGAGGTTTGGAAAATATCCCGGCCAAGTATAATTTCCTCATGCTTTTATCGTTCCCTGGGTGGCAGCCACAGAAGGCTGCTGGAGGTGCAGGACTGACCTGGCTGGGTTTTTGGTTATGTTGGTCCCTCCATGCCCCCAGTGCACTATAAATGTTGTATTACCACAATCACCATTAAACACAACTCAGTTCTCCATGCAGGACTGAGTTCCTCATGCCTTTTCCCTGCTGATCATGCCTGTTTGACCTTACCAAGGAAATTCAGGAAACAGGAGTAAAGAGCCTCCTCCAACAGAGCCAAGGAGTCAGAAGGGGCAAGAAATGACATTGCCTTCACAGACAGTGAACAGATGAAATTCTAATAATCTGCCAATAATATTTCCTTTTGCCCAGCATCAGGAATTTGTTAGCCTCAACTGCCTTTGGCTGAGGTAGCATCCCCCCTCAATTCCAAATCCCACAGAAATCTGTGACTTTCGGCCTTAAAAGCTCTGTCTTTGAAAATCTTTTGTATTTCTCTACTGAGCAACCCCGTTTGATCCATAATTGTGTTAGGCCAGGTTTGTTTGGGCACTGCTGTCACCCTGGACTGCGTGCACAATGTAACACTTACATAGGGAAATCTTAAAATCTGGGAGCAAAACCGTGTGCTATTATCCTGATTTTTCCAGGGGTCAGTTCCCTGACAGTCTCTGAGATGTGTCAGTTTAAGAATTCCATCAGAATTAGACAACATCATCAGCTGCTTCAGGAAATTTTAGGCGTAGATCTCTTGTGTTTCTTCCCACTGAATAATCAGCCATTTCCTGTGTCTAATTTTGGCAAACCAACCTGGGTAACTGGAGTTCATCAGCTTAATAGGTTAATGCTGAACTGCTTCCCAAATCAAAGCTGGATGTCAATCTGCCTCACCCTCACATTTTGTCAATATGAGGGATCTTGAAATGAAACAAAAATGTGAAAATTGTTTTCATCCCCGTTCCATCAGCGGGGTAATCCAGGCATGAAGAGCTGGCCGGGCCGGGTACCTCTCCCAGGCTGGATGGGATGCTCCAGGGGCTGTGAAATGTTTGTTGTTAAACCAGCCTGACACAAAGAGGCCCCAGGAGCTGCATGCACCCACAAGATGGATGTCTTCTCCTGTCAATCCAGCCCGAGTCCCCCGAGAGGGAAAACAGGATTGTCTGAAGGGGTGAGGGGGAGAGTCCTCTGAAGGATGTCATAGAGGAATTTTCCTAAAACCTTCTCCAGTAATCTGAACTAAACCTTTCCAAGTCTCTGGTGTTACAAGAGAGACCAGGTGAAAGTGTGGGGACTGAATGGAGACAGAAAAGATGGAATTGGCTCTTCAGTCTGCCTGGCAGCTCCTGTGCCGGAGTCGTAGAATCATGGAATCACTGGGTGGTTTCGGTTGGATGGGGCCTTAAAACCCATCCAGTCCCACTTCCTGCCATGGGCAGGGACACCTTCCACTAGCCCAGGTTGCTCCAAGCCCCATCCAAGCTCAGGGGCTGCTTGGAGTGTAATCACAGCAGTGTGGTGCTTTCCAGGCCAATTCCAATGCCTAAGGAAGACTGGTGCTCTGCTCAGAGGGGTCCCAGGAGTTGCTGATAGCCCAGGAAGCTGTGGACTGTGGTGGCACTCAGGAATGTACAGCACAAACTTTCTCCTCATGAATTTAATTTTGCCATCTTCTCACAAGATCTTTTGGTACCTGTGAGAAATTTCACATTTCTTTGGGGCTGGAAAATATTTGAAAAGGGATGGAGAAGCAGATTGTTCCCCATGAGCCTTTATATTGTGTAAGAGCAAGGCTCACATCACAGGCTGAGAAGACCCTTGGCATGGGTTTGGCTCAGCCTCCTCAGCACCAGAAGTGGGCTGGATGCCAAGTCCCCTTGGACATGAGGACACGCCACTGGTGAGGTGGCACTTGCCCACCTGCCAGGATGTCTGCAGAGAGAGGGATGGTTCCTGCCTGTCCAAGGCTGTGTTGGAGATCTTATCTCCAGGGATTAGCTGGCCCCTGTCCTGCTATTCTGAGCCATCCCTCAATTTGCTGCTTCTATTTCGAATTCAGAGAAGGGCTTGTTTTCCCTAAGGCTTATCTGCTTTTTCTGAGCAGACTAAATGGTCTAATCACAAAAAATCTACCTCCAGCAGCCAGCCTTGCACCTCTTCCCTCCCACTTCAGTCTTCTCCCAGGTCCAGTTGCATTGCCCACCCCAGACTGCACTGTCAGCAGGGTTTTGTTTGCCCCACTACAAGGCAGGAGGGTTTAACAACAAAAGAGATCTGCAAAATTACATCCACCACTCTCCCCTGTTTTATTGAAGAGGAGTTACTTTATTGTTCTTTCAAGTTTGCCAGTGCTGCCTCAGTGACCCAAGCACTGGGGACATGAGGAGTGGCACAAGAGCTCCAGGATTTATTGCTCTTCCTAAATGATTGTGGATTATCCATGCTGGGAGGAGTCCATAATCAGTTTAGTCCCTGGTAAACCAACAGCTCCTGAATCAAGCCAGGTGTGCTCACCTGCCTGGTCATGCTGCCCACCGCCAGGGCAGCTCCACTGACAGCAGAGTGATCACACATCATGAAGAGATTAATTTTTTTCAACATAGTTTTTATAATTCTTTTTCTTGCCTTTGGAAAAGTGTCTGGAATTCGCGATCATTCTCTGCTGACCACATTCTGCATTGGCTATACCTTGCTATCCCTGTGGATCTGAATTTCCCAAGATATAGTTTTAACTCCTGCTGGATGATTTGATGAATTATAAAAAATATATAATATAAAATTATGTGCTGTAATTATACAATTGTAGAATATTATAAGCCTGTGTTAGTAACAGGCACTCACAGCTCATCCCTGTCCAGTCACAGAACTTTCTGCATCCCTTCCCTGCAGCCTCCAAACCAGGTAAATTTTTTGTTCTCAGCAAGTGATGCAAAGTCAGACTGTGCCACTGATGGTAAGAGATTTTGGTGCGTTTCCACCTGCCAAGACCCTTCTCCCAGTGTCCACATCATAAACTGGCTGGGAGAACCACTCTTGCTTCTCCAAGATGCTTCACTTACCTGCTATGGCTGTTGTAAAACACCAGCTTTTTCAGCATCAGATGCCACAAGCTTCACTTCCATGATTATGAGTTAAAATTAGAAATATCATGTGTGTTTTTAGGGATTTTTTTTTACTGGAAAGAAAAATATCATCATTTATATTGCAAATGCTGAGGTTAATTCCTCTGGCCTGTGTCAGGTGAGGTGATACCTCAAACCTGTGTGATAAATGACATTATCTCAGTTGTAAGGCTGAGCACAAGGTTGCTCACAAAGTCTCCACTTTGAATCACCAATCCTCTATTTGAAGGGAGACAGAGGAAAAGCAGAAAGACAAGTGGCATCCTTATGTAATGGCAGCCCCATGACCCTCAGCAAGGAGAGCTGGGTTTGCCAAGGCCACATTAATGCCTGCGCTGGCCCCGGGTGCTGGAGCTCAGCCTTGGAGATTTGCAATGTAAATCCCTTTCCCTGCTCCTGGCCAGGACTGCCTTGACTGGTATCTACAGCAGCATCAGGGCCATTCCTGCATCCTGGCAGCTCCAATGTGGCAGCTCTGCCTGTCCTGTGCCCTGGCTGGCTCTGCCCTTGCCCTCCCTGCAGGGCTAAACACAGAGGGGCCGGAGGGTTTGTCGGGCAGAACGAACTCTGTCTGCTCAGGCCCTGCTGTGAGCACACAGGGCATGGCTGCAGGTCAGTCAGGGGGGCACAACCCTGCCCAGGGAGGGGTGGAGCTCACCCTGGGGTCCCACAGTGCCCAATGTGGAACAGAGCTCACCTTGGGGTCCCACACTGCCATGGGTGGAGCAGAGCCCACCCTGGGGTCCCACACTGCCCAGGACCATAAGCTCTGTGAGCAACTAGAGACCAGTGGTGGGCTTGGGGGCTGAGGGGTTCAGCACAGGTCTCCAGCTCTTCTTCAGCTGCTTACAGCTCCTGGATGTTCCCATGGAAAGATAGAACCATAGAATCACAGAATTATTTGGGTTGGAAAGGACCTTAAAGCTCATCTCATTCCAACCCCCTGCCACGTGCAGACACCTTCCACGACAAAAAAATACAGGTTGCTCCAAGCCCCGTCCAACCTGGCCTTGAACTCTTCCAGGGATGAGGTAGCCACAGGTTCTCTGGGCTTAGTTTTGGACTGCTGGTTAAGGCCTGACCGTACTGGGTGGGGAGAGCTCAGCAAAAGGAGGGAGATGTGACTGCACAAGCTGCCCAGAGCACAGGACCCTCACTTCAGTGTCCCCACTGCCTGTTCCTGGCTCTGCTCCTGTGCCAGTGTCCATGAAAGGTCCTGTACAGTCACACCTCCACTCCCTCCATCATTACACTACCCACAGGTATCCCACTGCTGTCCCACAGATATCAAAGTTCTCTCCGTTTCTTTGTTGGAGGATTTGAGACACAAGGAGGAGATCCCCGTTGCAGATTTGAGGAAAGGCTTGAGCACAACTCTCTTGACCCTGCTGCTCTGGCACTGGTCCCCACTGGGATCTCCTGCCCTCCTCACTGGGGTGCTGAGTGTTCTGCAGCCCTGCCTGGGATGTTCTGCCCGGTTGCAGCACTGCAGCTCCTCCCAGGGAGCTCAAGGAGCGGCAGTGCCCGGGGGCACTCAGTAAATGAATAAAAAAACCAGAGTCAGAAGTGATTAGGGAGCTCAGGTTTTGGCTCGGACTCTCTAGAGCCTCCAAGGCATAGCTGAGGCTCAGAACCTCATTACTTCTATAAAGTGAATTCAGTAATTAGCTCAGGTCAAAAGTTTACGACTTGGAGGCGGCTGCTGGGGAATGGTTCCTCCTGGATGTTAGGAACCAAAGTGCAGGGAGCAGAAGTTGGCACCAAGGCAAAACACTCACTCAGGGGTCTTTTGGATGGGACTGTGTTGCTGTATAGGCTTGTTGGACAGTGATGTTGCAGTGATGTCCCCTCAGAAGGAAAGACATTGCACTGGAGAAGCACAAGGACACGGCCACAAACCCTTGTGAACCTGGGAATTGCCTCCCTGGGCGGGTTCTGGGCTGGCTGAGCCAAAATCCTGCCATGGCCAGAACAAGATTTTCCAAAGCAGGCTGAGGGAGCTGGGACAGGCTGTGTCTTGCCCCCTCACCCCCACACAGCCCAGCTGAGCAGCTGAGACCCCGTGCAGGAATCCATCCCCCGGGGACAGGGTTGTCATCAGTTTAAGTAGCCAATCTCTGCTTAAATGTTTCTATGTTCCTGGTTTCAAATATAGCCCAAAGCAGCAATTCCATGTCCTTTATTCATCCTATGTACAAAAGCCTTTCAGTGACTGACAATTTTTTATTTTCCAATTTCATGTAATATCCCCCACTAATATGCTATGAGACAGGAAAGCCCAGTACCATTTACTGTTCAGTCACTTTGGTTCTGGTTTTAATGATTCATCTGACTCACAGACAATCCATTTTCTTCATAATGACCAGGCCTCTGGGTCTCATCCCACTCTTAGTGGCCACTGCACCTCTGGTACATGCCATGGGGTGCCCAGTCCATATTGGCAGCAGCCAGAGCTGCCCTGCTGAGCTCTGGTGAGGAACTGGGAGATTTTCCATCCCAGCCTTTCCCTGGGATTATGCACCCCACCATCCTGCCCACCTGGGGACCAGAACCCAAGTTCTGTGCCACACTGCCCAGCACAACCCCCTGCCTGCTCTCCCCTTTTCCTGCCTGTGCTGGAGAGAAAGTGGGACAGGGAGAAGGGAAGGGAGGGGCTGAAGGATTAAACAGGACAGACCAGAGAGCTTTGCATTTTTCCCCTAATACTCAGCTATTTAATGACTAGTTTGATGATAAGCATGAAATTAAATAGACAAAGAAAATTCTCTCGTGTCTAAGAAGTCAGCAGATAATTAGGCTTTGATGGGGACATTCTGGGGTACTTTCTGCTTATTTTGTGAGGCTGAGTTAATGCTGGGGCTCCCTCAGTTGTCCCTGCAGTTGAGCTCTGCTGATCTCTCCTGGCCAGACCTCGGAGAGATGCTGATGCCTCCTTTATCCAGGAGGTGCTGTTCCCCTGGAAAAACCTTCCTCAATAGGGAAAAGCTTTCTGCTCCTCTCAGTTTCCATTTCCCACATTCATCTTCTTTCAAACTCCACAGAGTTTGAAAGAGCATTAATATGGCCTTGGCAAACCCATCCAGAGCAATAGTAACAGAAAGCCTTAGAAGAATTTGGAATGCAGCTTTCTCTTCTCCCCAGCAGTGTGAGGAGCAGTCCTTCAGCAGCTTCAAACCCAAATTCATTGCTCCCATACCCATTTTGTAGATGTAAGTACTTCAAGTCCAAAAGTTTTGAAAGCCAGAAAACAATCAGCTCAAAGATTCAGACCCAAACCAGCTTTGAGGGTCTGAGGACCTAAATAAGAAAACCACAGCACAGCAGATAGTGTTGACTGCACAGCACCCTGGTCCTGCCCAGGGCAGCCAGAATTTGAGCACTCCTTAATGCCATGAAAGAAAATCCCTTTCCTCCCATGTAACCACTCCTAAGGGTATATTAAGCTTTATTTTCAGGCAAATCCTGGCTTGTTATGGCAACACTTGAAGCCAAAATCACAAATGCAAACTGGCTTCAAACTGGGAGCCATGAAATCACAGGTGACATGAGGCTGCCAGAACTGAGGCTCATGAGGGGTTTGCAGGAGCATCTCTCAAAGCTTGAGGTAGGACAAGTGGTTAAAGGAAGGAGAACTGGAAAACATGGGAGAAGGGGAAGGAAGGGAAAAGCATAATGCAAAGCAAAAGGGACCAAGGTGACTTTAGACACTGGACTTAAAAAACAAAGCACAAGAGAGCAGAGGGAAGCAGGGCTGCTGCTCCTGCACGGGGAACTTTGGGCTCGGAGAAAAGGAGGAGGATTGGCTGACTCTGGAACCCAGCCCTGACAGCCAAGTCTGAGAGCATAGGTGGCACAAGCTGTGATAGAGTCACTGTCCCTAAAGCAGCATCTCCCCAGGTTTGGAAAAGAAGTTCTTATAATCCCAATTAAAATGTTGGAATTGGAACCGGTTCAGTGTTAAATTGTTAATCCTGACTGTCCCTCAGGTTTCTCCCCTTTGTTTTTACAGGTCCTGATTCATCAAGAGATTATTTTAGATTTTAATTCAACCATGTGCCTATTTTCACTGAAATAGAATAATAATAACAGCAGTAATAACTATTATTATTACTATTACTACTATTATTATTTTTACTATTATTATTATTATAACTATTATTTTTTAAGTATTTTCAGACCTTAAAAGTGAAGCTTATGCTTTATTGTGATATCTAATCCCATAGAGCGAGAGGCTTTAATGGAGCCACAAGCCAAATCTTAGCCGTTTAACACTCTTACTGAGTCAGATCTTTAGTTTCTTGTTTAGTCTTGAGTCAGGCAAAGCTCTCTCTGAGCTCTCTGCAGCTTTGTCAAAACTTCTCCCAAGAATTTTCCTTCTCTCTCCCTCTCCCTGCCCCTGTAACACACCTTCCCAGTGTGCTCACCATCCACCAAGTTAAATTTAAATGACAAATCTGATTGACCCCGTTGAAAAATTGAACTGCCACTCCACCATTTCTGCTTTGATCACAATACATGATGGGAAAAATTCCAAATCTTTGAAAACTCGCCCTTGTGAAGGACAGAAACCCATTTTAAACCCATTTCCTACTAAGCTCCGATCTCAAATACATTTTGCTGTTTATTTTTGGAGGGAGAAGACCAGCAAACTTGACAGTGCCCACAAGGAATGTCCAGCTGCCAGCAAGGTGCTGACGGCTCTCAGGCTGCTGGGGGAGTGCTGGGAGGCAGGGAGGGAGCATCCACTCCTGGAATGCTGCTGGGAGCCCGGGCCGGGCTGGGTGTGACTGTGTCACGGACCGGAGCAGCCCCGAGCCTGTGCATCGCCTGCAGCTACGGGAGGGCTCCGAGCTCACACACAGCTAGAAAGGTCAGCCTTTAATGGATGGTAAATGTTTGCAGAGACCTTTGACCAGCTCTAATGCTGCCCCTGACCGGGTAGGGGTCGGGAATGAATGACCAGCCTTAGGCTGGGCTGCTCACTTTGGTGAACAAGGACTGTCAGAGCTGCTGCTGAACCCCCCCTGCCCGTCAGAGACTCACTTGGCAGGTATCGAGGTGGGAGGGACACGGCTTGGGGTCACCCTCATCCTGTACAGCCATCACAGAACCACAGCAGAGTCACACAATATTCTGAGTTGGACCCACGAGGATCATGGAATCCAACTCCTGAGTGAAGGGCCCCCGTGGGGATCAACCCCCGCCCCTGGTGTAACGAGCACCGTGCTCTGACCAGCTGAGCTCATCCCAGGGGAGCAGAGCACTCCAGAGCGCCAGGCTGAGTGGGAGAAGATGCAGGAATACCTGCAGATGCCTCCAAAAATGCTTTCCCCCCTGAGTTTTCAAATGAGCCAAATTTGTTTGAGCCCTGCTCATTGTCAGCTGCTTCATGTGCTCAAAGATGAGGAAGCCGTGGGTGTGGAGGGCTTGGATCCTGGCTTGGTCACTGAGGAAGGCATGAGAGGAATCATGTTGCCTTCTGTGTTCTTACCATACACCACTGGGCTCCAGTTCCCCATGGAATCTCACACTTTAGGATGTTCAGCTTTCCCTGACAATATTCACAGTATTCTCTGCAGAAATTCCCACAGGCATTTTTTGCCAAGTTGGAAACTCCTGGAGCCCCCAAGTAAGACATTACTCACAGCAGATGTATTTTGGTGCCCACTTCGCTACTCTTTCATGTCAGGCATTTAAATTTTTCCTTCTTTAAAGATTAAAACACTTTCAAGAGACTTTCAGCTCAACGAAAATGATTCTGGTAGCCTGGGGCAAAGCTGTAAATACAAAGTGAGTGTCCTCATTTCTGCTTCCAGGCCCTGTCCAGAGGGCAGTGATGGCTCTGTTTGTGGTGCCTTGGCTGGTCTGCTTTGAGGGCTGACAGGACAGCAACGTCCATGGCTTTATGTCCAATATTTTCCACTAGGAATTTCAGGGGGAAATATTTCACAGAAAGGGAGTTGTGAACTGCTCACTAGGGATGAGTGGGAACCAATGCACCACATCCATGATGATGTGCCATGGAGGAAACTGGAATAAAATGAAGAGGGAATGGCTGAGCAAAGGCTCCAGGCCTTGGGCCAGTTCCTCAAGGGAGCCTTGAAGTAAATACTGACTTTGTCCTCTCACTGTGGTTACAGACCTTTGTGTGGCTTCGTGATCCTATTGCCAGTTTTTCATGATCCTATTGCCTGTTTGTCACCATCCTGTTGCCTTTGTCTTGGGAAGCTTGGAGACCCTGCAAGTCTTCTGAGGTGCCACCAAACTGCAAAATAACCAATGAGAAATATTTCAGCTCATTAAATGTGTCAGTGAGTGATGAGTAACACAAGTATGTCACCAAGCCTTGTAAACGAGGTGCCAGGCCAGCAGCAACTGTTGTTAATCCCACCTACATCCCTGGATCCACCCAGCTTTTCTCAACATCAACCATCCTGCCAACCAGGAGTCCCCAGTCCCTTGGACCCCCTCACATGTGCCCCCAGTGCTCTGTATGACTGTGCAGTGTGCCTGGGAGGATGGAGGGCTGGCAGTGTCAGATTTGAGGTTGATCACCTTTTTCTTACCCCAATAGTGTTGCCTGTTCCCTGATAATGAGGGCAAAAAGAGCATTCACCAGAAGAGGCTGCACAAGCTGTTGCTGAGTGTCTCTAGTTTGGGAACAAGGAAGGAAAATCATCATGATTGATTTACAGAGACACTCATGAATCCTGCCTATAACCTGACATTTTGCATGGAGTGGACAGAAACAATAAACATGTGATTTTGCTACATTTCTTATTGTCAGGTGATATTTTCCCTTTCAGGCCCCTGGATCAACCCTGCAGATTCTGCCAACCAAATCCTTGTGACTTTTAAAATCCCTGTCACAGAAATAATCTCAATTCACATGGGAACTGGAGTATTTACTGTCGTGGCAGTGCTGGAACCAAAGCTAATGATGCACAGAAGTTGACTGGAGAGGAGAAAGGAGACCCTGAAGGGTCACTGCAGGAGTGAATACACAGAGCTTTGTGTTGCCTGTCTTTGCTTCAGGAGTCCAACCCAGATCTGACTGTAGGATGAGATACTTTCGGAGACAGGTGATGGGTCCTATGGAAATATCCCATAACATATCATGGTCAGGGGCCAAGCTGAGTTTGACTCCAACAGCTCTGAAATGTTTCACCTTTCCCAAAAGTGCTTATGTTTACCTTCCCTTACTCCAGATGTTCTCAACACAGACTGTGCATCACTCTGGGACAGTGCACCCATATCCTAAGGACTCCAGCCACAGGTACTACAGGTCTTAAACAAGAGAATGAAAGTGGTCACCAGTGTCTTCATAGCTCAGAAAATTCATATTTCCTCCAAGGAGTCAACAGGTCCCTCCTCGTGACCTCCTCTGCTCTGTTGCCAGCTGTGGTGGTTGTAGGTCCTGTTTGGATGTCCCTGAAATGAGTCAACCTTGGTCAGGGGTGGGAAAGTCAGAACCTGGCCTGGACCTCTGAGCTGGGATTGCAAGCTGAGTGGGGGGATGGATCCCCGGTGGGACAGAGGTGTCACCACCCCCCCAGGGCCCTGGCACTGACACCTCTGCTGCCCAGGCAACCCCAGGGGCTGATCTCCACGTGTGCCAGTGGCTGCGTGTCCATGTGCAGCCCAAGGATAAGAACATGGACACACTGGAGCGAGTCCAGAGGATCCAAGGGCTGGATCCCTCTGCTCTGGAGCCAGGCTGGGAGAGCTGGGGGGGTTCATCTGGAGCAGAGAAGGCTCCAGGGCCACCTGAGAGCCCCTTCCAGGGCCTAAAGGGGCTCCAGGAGAGCTGGAGAGGGACTGGGGACAAGGCCTGGAGGGACAGGACACAGGGAATGGCTTCCCACTGCCAAGAGGGCAGGGAGAGATGGGATGTTGGGAAGGAATCCTTCCCTGTGAGGGTGGCAGGCCTGGCACAGGTTTGCCCAGCAAAGCTGTGGCTGCCCCTGGATCCCTGGAAGTGTCCAAGGCCAGGCTGACCGGGGCTTGGAGCAACCTGGGCTGGTGGAAGGTGTCCCTGCCCATGGGAGGGGGTTGGAATGAGATGGTCTTTCATATCCCTTCCAACCCAGCCATCCTGTGCCAGGACATCCACGTGTGCCTGTGTGCATGTGCCTGGCTGCAAACATTTCTGTGGTGTCCACGTGTGTAAAGAACTGTGCAGACACTTGTGTGTGTGTGGCTGTGCCTACACTGGGGTGTAGGCACTGGGGTGCACCCTTTGGAACAAGAAAGAGCAGCTTTTCTGGGAAAAAGATGAAAAGCAAAGCTCCCAGCAGAGCTCTCAGTGTGGGATTGGGGTAGGAGGCAGGGGGATGGGACACAGCCCTGCCCAAAGGAGGGACAGGCACAGGAGCTCGGTCTCCAGGCATGCAGAGGAGGAAATAGGAGAACACAGCTAGCCAGGAACAACTAAGAGGGTTTTGCACCATCATTCCCAGCAGTGTCAGTGTCAGACCAGGAAAATCTGGGCTGGAAAAGCAGAGAGCTCAGCTGAACTGGGAGCAGACTGCAATCCTGGTGCCAAGGGCTGGTAGGGCTGGTGGATGCCAGGGTGGATATGAGCTGGCAGTCACTCAGGGCAGGCAAGACAAGCTGCCTGCTGGGTCTGTGTGGAGGGACACAGCTGGAAGCAGAAGGACACTGCTGTCAGTGCTCAGTGCTGGGAAAGCTGTCCCTGGAGTGCTTTGTTCAGTTGTGAGCTCCCAGTTCAGTTCAGTGTGGAGAAACTGGAGAAGGACCAGTCAAGGCAACCAAGATGGTCAAGGCCTAGGGCACATGATCTCCAGGAGAGGCAGAGGGACAAGGCTGGTTCAGTAGAGGTGGAGGGAAGGCAACACCTCCTCTGTTGGGTGAGACTGAGCAAGGTCTAAGAGCAGTCCATGAATTTTTGAAAGGCCATTAGACAAGGATTGACAGAGCCAAACTCTTCCCACTGGTGCCAGACAGCACAGGAAGGGTCAACAAACACAAACTGGAGCTTAGGAGGTTCAGGTTGGGCATTAGGAAACAGCCTTCAGGAGAGTGGTGCAGCCTTGGGCCAATTGCCAGAGTCTTTATCCCCCAGCACTTACAGGGTTCAGTTGTACAAAGCCCTGCTTATCCTGACCTAGTCCTGGGCTCATCCCGCTCCAGGGAAGGCTGGGCTGGAGACTTTCAGGGATCTCTTTCCACCAACACTGTTGTGGTGGTTCAGTTGATAAGGTTGATGTTGCTCAGGTTCTGTTTCTGTGGCAGCTGCTCTCCCATGGATGTGCACTGTTCTCCAGGTTGCTGCTCTGTTACAGAGCGAAAGAGTTATCCTGCCCCTCTTCCCCCATGCTCTCCACACAAGGTGTCTGCCCTGTCACAAATTCCAGCCTAGATCCTTGTTGCACAGACAATTTCTCTTTAATAATAAGGAGCCACCTTGTCCTTCCTAGAGGCCTTTTCCAGGGCTTTGACCTTGGTCCTGCAGTTCTCCAATGTGGCCTCACAGCAGAACTGCCATGTGAGGCTCTGCCTGGGTGTCATCAGAGCTGCTGTGAGCAGAATTCTGTCTGCAGGAGGTGAAAGAGGGAGGAATTGCTTGCAGTGGATCCCACTGTGGCTGAGAGTGTGAATCTGGCCTGGGGAGGACACAACCCAGTGCCTGCAGGTCAGTGTTGTGGTGACAGTGAAGGCTGATGTGGGAGTGTCGAGCCAGGCAAGGGCCCTGTGAAGGTCCAGGACAAGGGCAGGGATAGAGATGCTGAATATGCAAAGTGGAAAGAAGCACAGAAGGCCCTGAGCCACATCTGAAGGGAGTGGTGATGTGTGGAGGCAGCGACTGGAAGGTTCCATGGGCGGCGGGAGAGCACGGAGGGGCTGATGGAGAGGCCCTCAGACAAGCCAAGGGAGGTCCAACCCAGCAGTGCTGCTGTGTGCGTGCTGATGGCACATCTGACATGAAACATGCTGGCACAAAGTGCACCAATCAGCCCCGTTTGAACAAACCTGAGCTGGCACAAGGAGTTTATTCAGCTCATCGTGAGGCCGGATCACTGAAAGCCCTCCAGTCAGATTTAGCTATCGCTGAACTGCAGTTGTAAATCACAACCTCCCATGTACTTTCTCCTTTCTCTGAAAAACAGGCATCAAAGGACTCTCTTGGGAGCTTCCCCTCCTACTCCTTCTATCTCATTTTTCAGTTGGAGAACTGAAAATCATATTATTGTATGGTAATTTCCCCTCCCTCCTCTCAGTTTCTTCCATTTGGCTGATGCCTTTGGACACTGCTCCAGAGCCAGGGAATATGCAAATACCATTTTGTTTGTCTTGCCTTGGGACAATGAAGGCTTTGAAATGCAGATGTGGGAGCTTCAATTTGTCTTGCTCTCTAAGAACCTACTTTCTCTTTAACTCTTATGTTTTTATACAGTTCAGTAGAAGGACTCTTCCCTTTCACTTTCAGTCCCAACTGAGCCGTTAACTCTCATTCAGACACAGTGGGAATATATTTCATCTGGTCACTGTTTTTATTTGCTGGACTACATTGCAAACTGGATATTTTTAAATACTACTCCCATTCAATGTCTTAGCAGTGAGACAGCTGTAATTCTTCCCAGAATTACACGAAGTGTGAACATTACACTCAAATACAGCTGGGAGGTGCTCAGGGTGTACAGAGCCCTCCTGGTTTAGACATGACAACACAGGATTGTCAAATCTAAGTCAATCCCAAGATCCTTTTAGCTCAGTGTTGTGTCCCTGGTTGTGACCAGGAGAAATCCCTAAGGAAGGTGGCAGGAGCAAGTTGAGGAGAGCATGCAGCCCAGTCAGTGAAGTACCAGGGCATTTAGGTAGCAGGAGGAACCTGTGTCGGGGCTTAAACCCAGACAGCAACTAAAACACCACACAGCCACTCACTCACCCCACACACCCAGTGGGGAACTGAGAAAAAGTAAAACTTGTGGGTTGAGAAAAGAACAGTTCAAGAATTGAAACAAAACGTGGATAATAATGACAATGATAGTAATGGAAAGGAGAGAGAGGACTAAAACTCCAAGAAAATCCAGTGATGAACAACACAATTAGTCACTGCCCAATGCCCAACCCCCCCCCAGCAGCAATGGGCAACTCCTGGCCAACCCCCAGTTTATGTACTGGGAATGACCTTCTGTGGTGTCATATCCCTTTGGTCAGTTCAGATCACCTGTCCCTGCTCCCTCCCAGCTTCTTGAGCACCTTCTTGCTGGCAGAGCCTGGGGAACTGAAAGTCCTTGGTTTAGGGTAAGGACTGCTCAGGGACGGTAAAACATCGGCGTGCGACCAACAGGACTCTCAGACTAAGTTCAAAACCCAGCACTAAGAAGAGAATTAACTCCATCCCAGCCCAAACCAGGACAGTCTGTAAGTTTGGTACCTCCCTAAATGCAGTGAATGTATAACTGAGAAAGGACCAGTGCAGAAGAGGGTCACCCACGTGTCAGCAGGGACCTCATCCCTCGGGAAACACCCCTGGAGAAGAGCTGTGCCTGTGTGATGGCCCAGCCCCACCCTGTCTGTTGTGTGACAAGCCCTCTGCACAACCCTCTCCCAGCAGCACAGTGGGCACAGCCCTGTTTGAGTTAACAGTGAGGGCTGGGCCGACTCCACTGAGATCAAACTCCCTCTGGGCTTTCCATAAGTGTCTCCCCCATTTTTGTGTAGTTGTTTCAAGGGACGACTGTCCAGCTGCGTGGCCTCTCCACCCCTGTACCCCAGTGTACCTTGACAAAGCACCTCCACAGCCTGGGGAGGTTCAGGAGGAGAAGCTGATCTGGCAGTGCCACCTCAAGAACTAAGCCAGTCACCCACTGTGTCATGACCCTTCCTGATCCAAAACTTCAGTCCCATCCAAAGCCTGGCTGGTGACACAACCCCCAGTGACCCAGGGCTGACCCACAGCTGCTCAGCTTGCTACAAATCATCTCCCCTTTGTCCTCCCCACAGCCCCCCCAGCCACCACCAATGATTAATTCAGTCCTTAACATAATTTCACAGGAATTTCCCCCCACCTGCCCATGTCTGAATCTTTGTGATCCATTTTTATTCTTCACTGAAGAGTTTTCAGTTATTCCAGAAATATTTTCCGCCTTGAGTCCTTGAACTGCAAGTTCTGGAGACTGGAAGATTCACCTGTGGAAGTGTCCTACCTGCTTGCCCTGCTCACATATTCATCCCTGAGATCTTTAGGTGGACTTTTAATCCAGAATAACTGTTAAGTTCTTCTGTCTGCCTTGTTTACTCATTAAACTTCCTCTGACAAGCACATGGATAGGTTATTTCTAGCCCTTGGGACAAAATTTTTCTGTGTCTCATCATCCCACTCAGAGACAATTATTGTATTGGGTTAACTTGGTTTAGAAGAATGTCACAGATTGAGTTTTTAGCTCAGTTCTACCTGAATTTCTTATAACTCTATTCCTCTGTGTGGCAAACCAGGTTTTATTTCAAGTTCAATTTTCAGCTGTGAGCTCAAATTTTCTAAGGAATCTCTTTTTTGCTTCTGCTCATGTGATGCAGTGTTTGAGGAGGCTGAGGGAACTCAGACATTGGCCAAAAAGAGCTACAAAAATACACAGGTAAAGATTCACAGCATTTCTTTACCAGTTCACTCTCAGAATCTCCAACATGCTGCTCTCCACCATGTTGATCCATCACAAAATCTCAGGTTAAAAAAAGACCCTCTTACCTTTGATTCCTCCATGAAGATGCACATAACTTCCCTGGAATTCTAAAAGCCTCCCATGATAAGCTTTTGCCCACATAACTGACTCCCCCACCCAGACCTGTGATCAAGTCCTGGAAGGAATTTTTTTGATTGATCATGGAAAAAAAAGAATTATATAAATGACAATCTGTGATTGACCAGGATGTAGGAGCCAAGAGTCAAAAAGTGGCCAGATGTCCCCCTGTGGAAGGGTGCAGATGTGATGAAGGAATCTCTCCACACGTTTGTCCTTCCACCCCTTCACTCTGAGCCCTCTCTGGGACCCAGTAGAGCCAGTGGAGCCTCCGAGGGCTCATCACAGCCCTTCCTGCAGATTAATCTCTCATGTTGATTAACAAACACCCACAGCAGGGGCATTTCTGCTGCTAACTCACAACGAGCTGCTGGGAAGTGCCAAGACAGTTTGTGGTTTGACTCTTGGCTTTCAACCCCCTTCCCAACCCCTGTCCCAACCCAGCTCATGGTTTTGGTGTTGTCCCCATGACTCCCAGAGGGGTAGAATTCAGCCTCACTTCTTTGCCCTTGCATTGCCTGTTGCCTGACTCATTACCCCACAGTATCCTGTTTTGTGGGCAACTCGCTCCTCACAAATTCTGGATCCAAGGTTGTACATGGCTGAACACCTTGAATTGCAGTTTTGTCACCCCTGCTTGAACCCCTCAAAAACCCTCACAAAAGGGCCCAGGAGTAGATTTCCAGCACAAGTCAGGTCTGAGGAAACAAAGGCTCCAACAGGAAGCAGAAAACAAAATCTGACAAGTAAAAAGTGCTTAAAATTAACATACAATAACAGATCCTTTTCAAAGATAATTTAGGGGAAGTTTTCATGAGGCTCTGGTTGTTATCTTTTAATTTCTTGATACGTTTGTTCATTGTTGCTATGAGTTCTCCAGGATTTAAGGATGCTTGGAACACATTCTGTAAAAGAAAAGGAAACACTCGGTATCTCAGGGTGAAATTACAAAACCTCTTAAATATACTTTCAAGAATAGAAACAGCCTTGTTAAAAGCATGAACTGCCAGTGCAGTGAAGGGTGAAATGCAATAGGAAACGGACTTGATAAAAGGATAATTCCAGTAAATGAATAACACTTCCCTTGTATCACACAAGATCCAGAAGGCTCACTTGATAAAAACAGCAACTGCAGCCCGTGTTCTGAGAGGCTTTGCTGGCAAACCCGAGTGGGAGCCTGTGGAGAGGGAGCTTTGCAGCCAGTCTGGGTGAAGAGCATGAAGCCTCATGAGCTAAAGCAATCCTGGATGACCAGCAGAACCAAAAATTGTTTCAGTTGATGTCCCTCTTGCCATTGAAAACATCACCCCAAATCATCAAGAGGAGAGTGCAGGGGAGTGTCCGGGGCCTGGCACCACATGGATGGGATTCATCTCCTTCTGGAGCTGGAAAGTGAGATGTCAAGGATCAGCCTAAGGTTCTGCTCATACTCAGAGAAGGAAAAAAACCTCAGGGCAACTCATCTGGCCCTTCTTAGAGACTGTTCCTCTTTTGTGGGCCTGATTCTTCCACTGTCCATAAAGGGAGCCCAGAGCTCAGGTGAAGATGTTGAATTAGTTGAGAAAGGTCTGGCAAAGAGCCCTCACCATGTCACACAGAACCACAGAATATCCTGAGTTGGACCTACAAGGATCATGGAATCCAACCCCTGGCCCTGCCCAGACACCCCAACAATCCCACCCTGTCCCAGAGAGCGTTGTCCAAACCCTCCTGGAGCTCTGGCAGCCTTGGGGCTGTGCCCACTGCCCTGGGGAGCCTGGTCAGTGCCAACCACCCTCTGGGGGAAGAACCTTTCCCTGAGATCCAACCTGACCCTGCCCTGGCACAGCTTCATGTCAGGACTCCTTAGGAAGGATGGTTGACTAAATGGCAAGTCTTGAAATGGATTATCCTGGAAGTGGACACTGTTCAGTTCTTGCCAGAAGGGATGGGGAGTCCCACCTGTATTTCATGGCTGTGACTCTGCCTTGGCACTTCACTCTGGATTAATCTTTTTCCTCTGCTCTTCTTTTTCTACTTGCACAAAGCTGGCTGTGAATTTGAGGCCCGGCAAGAGACTGTGGATGTGGGGAAGTGCAGGGCAGGGTCTGCAGGATGGCAATCACAGCTCCAGACAGCACCCAAAATGCCAGACACACCATTTCCCACCTCCCTCCAGAGCCAAGCTTTGCAGTCAGGCTCTGGAGGCACAGCTAGTGGTGATGATTAGTGGGTACTCAAAGTCAGATATGAACGTGGTCCTATGGCCACAGGAGTCAGAACAGACACGTTAACACTGGCCACTGACACCCAACACACTGATCAGCCCTGCAGAGGAGGGAGGTGTGTGAGCTCACTGGCTCCGGTGTATTCAGAGCTAAGGGATGAGCCCCATTCCACCAAAACCACCTCACATGGAAGGCGTTTTCCTAATCCCATGAAAATGTTTGTATTCCAGTGGGAACAGGAGCTACAATGCACTGATTTTAGAGGTTGGAGGCGTTAGGAATGAGCATGGCAAGCAAGGAGACCATTTTGTCCTCCCACCTTGGAGAGGTGTCAAGGTCCTGCAGTGAATCTCCGTGGCCTGGTGCTGGCAGGTGACAGACACTCACTGGACAAAAGCCAATGCTCTGCCCTCCCTGTGGCTGCACTGCTGCTGAAAGGGAGTGAGGAGGAGAAAGGCTCTGGCCTGCCAGGCCCTCTGAGGAAGTGGCCTTCTCTTCCAGCATGGCCAACCTCTGTAAAACTCTTCTTCAAGCTGCTCTGCTGGTGGCAGAAGCAGCTGGAGCCCCTTCTGAGGTCAGATAGTGGAATTTTAGCTGGAGGCACTTTTTGTCTCAACAGAGATGCCGCCAGTTTGTTCGGCTGAAAGATCTAAAGTCGGGGCCGCTGCAGCAGAAATCCACGTGCTTGGGCCAACCACTGCCCACCCACCCTGGAATGACTCCAACACACTCCCCAGACCCCCCAGCTCTTGTTTAATCTTTAATGCACCTCCAAGTGCCTCAGGGTGGACAGCACAGCAGGAGATAGCAGTGATGATTAGCTGCCTGACCCCCGTGTGTGCTGGGCACTGGGAAGTGCTGACCCTCCGTCGATCCCCAGCGTGTCCTCCGGGCAGGAGGAGTCATTAGTGGCAGCTCACGATGGAGGAGCCTGAAGTGCCTCTCACTCTGCTGGATGCAGGCACATGGAAAAGCCACAGGCACAGCAGACCTGTCCTACCTGTTCCCGCTCTCCGTTTGGCTGTTCTTAGGTGTCCAATGGAATAGGGAATGGGGGAGGGATGAACAAGCGTGCCCTGTGCAAGCCCCTGCAGTGCTTGCCTACATCCTTCTCTTCCTGGGATACCTCAGGACAACTGTCCTGTCTACAGCCTGTCTACAAGCCCTGACATCTGCCCAGAAACTCACACAACATCCTAAAAGTTCCAGGGGTGAATCTGGAGACAACTGCATTACCCAGCCCCTACATCTGTGCTCAGTTTTGGTGCAAGACAGTGGAAAATACAGGGAGGGAAAATCATCAGCAGAGGCACTGGCCCCCACCAAAGAGGAACTTCTCCAAAGCTGGAGCAATCCAAGGTCTAAGGTCAAGCATCGTTCTATATGACAAAAGGTGGGGTTGACAACAACAGTGAGGGAACTCAGACCAGGAAAGACAACAGAGAACAGCAAAAGGAACAGATTTTATGGCCAACACATGAAATAAGGGAACTTCTCTCTGACCAAAGGATCACTTGGGACAACAAGAGAAGGGGGTGAGAACCCAATGGTGGAAGAAGGAAGAAGAAAGAAAATGAAGAGATAAAGGAGTTTAAGGACAACTGGGTAGCTTCACCTTTATCATGTCCCATGGGCTGGACACCAACAGGGCAAAGGCTTCCCCTTCTGTTGTTAATTTATCTTTGAATAATTTAAAGTAATAATTTTATAACAATAAATTATTATTATTTATAATTATAAATAATTTATCTTTTAAGATGACTTCTTAAATAAGTTAAAGGGGAATAATTTCTATAAGAGAAAGCAACTGGTTAAGCACTCCAGAGAATGTGTTTTGTGCAGGTTCTATCCAGGGTCCATCTGCTCTGAGTGTGGATGAAGCCTCAGTGGTGAGATGAGAACAGACTTACAAGGCAGGAAGAAATTACCCAACTGAAAATATCCCTCAGGATACCAGTGCAAGAGCCTGGAGTAATGAGAGCTTTGTTGGGAGAGATTTACTGAGGTCGTATGTGGTGGTCCCAGGATCAGGAACACTTGAACCAGCGAATTGGAGCAGAAATGAATACCTGCAAATGCTGATGCTCAGAGCATCCTCAGGCATGGGCAGATATTTGCAATAGATATCAGACCCAATAGGATACTCACTGTGATCTGAGTGCCTGTCCCAGGGCAGTGATGAACCCCTGAGGATGTGCAGGGCATGGCCTCTCACTGAGTCCATAATCTTTCTGTTCTCCACATTGGCTCTGGGTCACAGAGGAATGTGTCATCTGCTTCTCTGTTCCTCCTCCAGTTGCTTTGATAAAGCAACTGTTTTCCTAAAACCCCTGAATTCTGAACCAATTTGAAACGAGTATTTATCTTGTCTTTTAACATGAGGGAAGATGTCAGGGGTGACAGCGGGTCTGTCAGCACCTTGGCACATACTGACAAAGCAATAGATGTTGACCAGATCAAAGTATACCCCTGAGATGGGCTGAAAGAGAGGACTGAAAATGGAGGCCCTGATCCTGACAACCCACTGATGCATCCTGAAGAAGCTGTCCTGTGGGAACAGAGAACACTGTCTCATGAGAACAGGAGCACTGTCTCATGAGAACAAGGACCTGTTCTGAACGAGAGTGGTTGGGAAAAACATCAACATGAGAGAAAAATAAGAGCAGGTGCTCGGGACTGTTGTGGGAAAGAACTGGGCTGTTTCAAGAAAGAGCAAAGTTGTTGTGAGAAAGTAGAGTTTAGAAAATGCACCTATTGGCTGTAAGAATTCTGGTGTGAAAGTTTGAACTGTCCTATCCGTGTGCATTACATGTGTTCAAAAACTGTACCTAAGGGGCTGTGCAGCAGCCCCGGGTGGCTGTCCCTGCTTTTTCCTTGGAATAAACTTTGCTGGAACCTTTTTTCGTGTCGCTTTGGCCGTTCCGACATTATCAGCGACAGGAAGACCCCTTGGTTGGCATCACCTACAGGTCCAGAAAACAAGTTCTTTATTCTAAGACCTTAATGATTAAATAAGGAAGGGTCGTTGGTGATGGCTCTGCCCTTACTTGTCATCCAGCAGCAATAGAGGGTCAGCCCTACTGGATGAAAAAGAGTTACTATCACTGTGATCAGAAAACATCTTTCAGGGTTACAGTCCTCTCCTTGCCCCAGAAAACTTAAATTACCCTCCTCAATCCCACCACGTGAATGCCAAACATATTAACCACAAGCCACCACTAGACTGAAGGGATCTGATGGCCACAAATCTTCTGCATTTTGCAGTTCCCCTCTTCTTTCTCCCCCCTGCTCTTCCCACCCTCTGGATATCTCCCTTCTGGTTTTCATGGCTGAGCACAGCAAGGTTCAGATCTGGTCAGTGGCTCACTCTACTCATAAGCTTTTCCTCTCCCTCGATGCTTCCAGAGATAAACTCCAAAGTTCCACTGGGATGGGCTGTGGGGAGTTTGTAAATGTGCATCTTCCCATCCTATACTCCTGAATTACATCTCTCTTCCATTACACAATGTCTGGGACACAGAGCCATGCCCCAGGATATCACTGCTGTTTCTGCCTTGGCAGTGCCTCCAGCTTTGTGCTATTAACACATCAAATTAAGACACAGCTGACATGGACTATTCCCCCAAAAACAGCTCAGCTCCAGGGGGAGGGTGTTGTTACCTCTGGTACCTGAAAACTGTGAGAGAAGTAAGTGGATTCATACATCTTGTTTTCACTTGAGTCACTGGAGTAGGTCAGAGAAGCACAAGTTACCTCTGATAAGGTACCTCCAGGGAGTGATTGTGAAGCTTCATTAGGTAACTTTGTGCAACATCCCTGGTTCTGGTATTATGAGAATTTGAATTATTTAATCATTAAGATCTTAGAAGAAAGAACTTGTTTTCTGGACCTGTAGGTGATGGCAACCAAGGGGTCTTCCCCCTTGTTAAAGGACAAGATAAAAATTAATTTCAATTTGGTTCAGAATTTGGGGTTTTTAGGAAAACAATTGCTTTAAAAGACACTTTGACTGGTCTGTTACATTTTTCCTCAGACAAACCAGTGTTTTAGCCTAATCACTTCTTCAATGACATGTTCCATCAAAATCCTTTGGTTAAATACTGAGGTCAAACATACAAACCTACAGCCACTCACATCACCTTTTTCTCCCTGTTTTTACCCCAGGACACTGATCCTCTCAAGGCAAGCAGGACACTTTGCTAAGAGCTGAATGGTAGGGTGACAGACCCACCCAGAGTTCTGATGTAAAATGATCAGCACAGCTCCAGAAGGACCTTCCAGTGGTGGAAACTTCCCTGCCCCACCATTGTTTTTATCAGTCTCAAATCCACATTTCATCTTTTTTCCTGGCAGATGTAAATTTTAATTCATATTTTTAATTTAAATTTTTTGAATCTTCTTTGAAGAATCACCAACTTGTCAAATATTGTCCAGTCAAAAATTAATCTCCATTGCATAGATAGTGCAACAGCATTAATCCAGAGATATCAGCTTAAATCAGGGGTGGGTTTGCTCTGTAAAACACAGGTGTCCAGTCTAATCCAGTATCAAAATCTGAGACTGATAAATGGAGCAACTGTTGTTGTTCCAAAAACCGAAATGGAGTCATGATCAACATCCCTCCTTTACAGGGAACAGAGATCTAAAGCAGTAGCAGATACAGGGAAAGACAACACTTCACATGAAAATGTGTCTGAGAGACTGAGAAATAATATCTTAAAAATTCAGAAAGAGGGAAATGAGGTTTTAAAAAAGTAAATGCCACATCCAGGCTGTCTCCCTCAGGAAAGCCAGGAGGTAGAGATCCCATGGGATATATGTGGTGTGGGTGCTTCTTCACATATGTGAGTCACAAAGGACTGGTTCTGCTCTGAGCTGAGACAAGTTTGGGGGTCTCCTGTTTTTCAGAACTGAGTTTGCTGAGCTGCAGGAGTCGCAGTGGCAGCTGATGTTGTGAAGTCAGGGCAGAAGCAAATGTGTTCCTCCAGCAGAGGTTAATCAGGATTTCTGTGACCAAGTCGAGTAGACCCATCACAAGAATTTTCTTCCTGTCACACAAAGGCAATGAGGAGCAAGGGACTTACATCTCCATAAAAGCAACTCCAGCAGGGCATCAGTTCTGGTTTAGGGGTTGGGTGGGGGTTCTTTTCCCTGACTGGAATGGCAGAAATTGCCCAGATAACTGTAGAAACTCTTTCACTGTTATCTCTGCTCAAGCCACAGGCTTGTCTTATCTCTCCCCCAGTGCCCCACTGTGCAGCTCCTACGAGCTCCCTGTCCCCCCCATACTGTTCACTCCCTCCCTGTAGTTTTGCCTTTCAATATGTCCTGAGGAATCCAATAAAGGCTCCTGCAGGAATTTGTAGCAACACATTCCTTTTCCATCATCATCTGCACTTTGAGCAAAGCTCTTCTCTTATATATCTCTTCTGACAGAATATGAAACCACAAGTATTTTAAGCTGAGACAAAGAAGGCAGAGGGCTGTAATCCAAACTGACAGCAACATTATTAATTGGGGAGGAAGAGGCTGAGCAGAGCAGAGTGCTCAGAGATCTGAGAAATGGCCTCGTGGTGGGAGGGGGCTCCCAGGTAGATCTGGGCACGGTGGATGGGCTGCAGAGCCTCACCTGGAGGACACCTCATCAGTCCCCAAAGGCAATGGTAGGAACAGAGATATGAGACCACACAGGGCTGAAGTGCCCCCACTCCCAGCATCTGCTTTCCTTCAGAGCCTGCTCTGGATGCTCCTGCTTTGATCAGATCCCCGGTGAGGGGGGCAGGCACTTTTTTCACAGTGTCTCAGTAAGATTTTTACCAGCTCAGGGCCCTTTCTCTGACAGTGCTCGGGGTTCTCCTGGGTGCAGTTTTAGGATCTGTGTGTTCAGTAGCAGGATGTGCCATCCCTGGGTCCTGATTCCTCTGGAAGGTGAGCTGGGCTGTGCTGACCTGGAACCCACAGTTAGAGAGGGGGTAAACATTTCAACACTGCAATGGACCCCCCTCTACATTCTACAGACCTGTGCACTGGGATAAACCCACTTACACAGCCATGCACTGGGATAAAACCCACTCCTAACACTTTTTAAGCTGATGGAGAAATAAGGGAGTTACATTCAGGAAGTGCCTGCTGGGGACCAAGTGAAGAAGTTCATGCTCCAGGGTCTGCTCAGTGTTTGCATGAAGTGGATGAGTCCAACCACGCTATTTAAATAATCTTCATTATAATGTAATCCAAGGTATTATTTAAGCCTGGCTCTGGTTTTAATTGTACAAGATTCTTCTGTAAATTTTGCTAACAATAATTTACACTGGTCCTATCATCAGTAGCAACAAACCCTTCTGTGAACATCCCTGTTAGAGAACAGTTCCCTTGTGATGCCTTTGTTAGTCTGTTATATTGATTCACAGTGGGCAATACATTTTTTTAACTTTTAAAACAGAACATATTGTGTCACTACGTCAGCTGAATGACAGAAAGTGTCCTTCATACCTAGAAAAGAGGAGCATGTGCTACTTAATTGATCAAAGAGGGAGATAAATGGCAGACATGGAAGGAAGGAGGCCCTGGACAGCTGCCTGTTTATTCTGATGGTAATGGATGATGTGAGGCAGCAGTTTGGAGCTGAAGACAGATTTATAGTCCATCTCATGTCAGCTTTTCCATCATTTTCTGGGCACCAGTGAAACCAGTCCACTATTCAACAGGACCTTTCCCCTCCTCCCCAGAACTTCTCCAGTAACCCAAGTCTTGTTAAACATCACTGCTGATGACTCCAGTCTTCCCAAGCAACTCCTTTTAACTTCCCAACCGTGATTTATTAGACCCAGTCCCTACAAAAAGATGTAACATCTCCTGTAGAACCCCAAGGGGTAGGAAGGAGCTGGTTGTTGCAGTTGAAGGCAACTGCATCATCACGTCACTGACCTGCAAGTCAGGCCTCTCAGGCCTGTATTTCCATTTATTAGCAGACAGTGTTTTCAACTGATGAGAAGTGAGTCAGTTTTCATTTACAACCTCCAGTCACAACAAGCCTCTTTGGTCTCATGCTTTGGAATCTGTATCTTTCTTTTCTTGCATTTGATTGCTTTTTAAATGACCAAATTCCTCCCCTGGGATGAGCAAGGCAGCCAGAGTGGTGACCTGACCAACCACAAGGCTGTCAGTGGCTGTGGGACAGGTTTTGTCTTCTCAGGGGTTGCCTTGCAGGATCATCAGGAGATTGGACCCTGCAGCCAAGCCAGACCAGCCACAGTTCAACTCCCAAGGGAGGTGAGGCTGGAAAATTGTGCCTCGTTCACAGGCTGAGGGGTTGACTGAGAGCACAGGGACAGCTCAGGGTGATGCTCTGAAGGTGGTTTTCCTTCCCAGTCAGAATCTCTTCAGTTACTCTGGAAGAGCTTTTTGGAGGTTTGCATGAATTCTTATTGAAATTATGGAAAAATCTCCATGGCAATGGTAGACAGCCCAGGATCCAATGCTCCTGCAGTGTTCATTACTCCTCCCAAGCCCCAGGGTGCTCTTGGGTCAAACTGAATTCCCCCTCCCCACAGAGGTAGACTGGGACAACATCACTCCTTGAGCTGGGATTCAGACTCGTACTCCAAAACTTCCTCAGGAGTGCACAGGCCCTCCCTTCTTAATATTAATATTAATGACAATGAATATTTGTGTTACATGAACTTCTGGAGGCCTGGTATTGGCCTGGGCACCTTTGTGCTGCCCAAAGCAGAGCAGCTGAGGAGCTGCCCAGGGTCACAGACACATCAAGAACAGAGCTGGGCAGTGATCACAGAGTCCCAGGATATGCTCAGTTGGAAGGGACCCACAAGGATTTTCCTCAGGATTGATTAGAAGAGGAGGTAAATATAAATTAATAAGTAAACCATTTTGGAGTTTAGGTCAGGTTTGTGTCAATCTGAGTTTCCAGAACTTCTGTGGAGCTCCTGGGTGTCGTATCAATATTCCCATTCCTGTCTGATCTCACATCTCCAGGCTGAATTTCCATTCAGTCCCTGTACTTTGTTTCCTGGTTAAATGTCCTGGTGTGCCATGGTCACACCACGACCTCAGGGATTGTAACCAATCCTGAGAAGCCTCCTCTGGGAGGAGAACAGCTTCAGAACACAACCCTGCAGTCACTGAAAGTGGATAATTTACAAGGAATTCAGAAACCCCACTCACATGTGGGAGAGTTGTCCTTCTTGCCAAGATGTCCTTCAACATGCAACCCTTGCCAGCCAAACTACACGTGATCTTTCCATGGGAAATACCACGACAGCCCCAATTAAAAACATGTTTGAGTAACAGGCCAGATTTTAAAAATATTTTCCCAGTCTCTACTCCATATTTGCTGATTTTAGGCCCCCCCATGATTTCGGTGGCAGTCTCTATTCACCCCCCTCAGCCCGTGGGGAGGGTGAGCACAAACGGAGTTTCACGGCTGTCGCTTTTTGCAGTTGGATGTTTTCCCACCCCTCCCTTGATCCATGAGTGGTCTCCTGTCCATGTCACAGAGTCACAGAATAGGTTGAGTTGGAGGGGACCCACAAGGATCATCGGGTGCAGCTGCTGGCCCTGCACAGGCCCATCCCCAGGAGTCCCAGCCTGTGCCTGAGAGTGTCATCCAAACACTCCTGGAGCTCTGGCAGCCCTGGGCTGTGACCACACATGATGTTGGAGTGGTGGACCAGAGGAGAGTGTGGCCATCCTGCTCTGCCCCCCAAAACTTTTCCTGGGATGCTGGGGACTGAGGGCTGGGGGGACATTGGGTTATCTCTGCCCAAACAGCCCCACAGTGCCACTGTCTGTCTGTGCAGAACTCTCTGACCTCGGGCGGTGAGCCCCAGACTGGAGCTCCTGTTCAAACCCGAGCCAGCTCTTCATACAGCCCAGGTGGGAGGAAACATGAGCCCTGGCTGGCAGCTCTGGCTCCTGCTGTATCCCCCTCCCCCTGCAGCAGCCCCCCCACCCAGGGGGGAGCAGAGCCCTCAGTCCCCCCATCACCTGCCCAGGCTGTGGCTCCCAGAGCCTCTGGGCACTCAGGGAGAGCTGGAGAGCTCATCACAGGGGGAGGGAAATGTCTTTTAGGAGATTTTTTTGGTTTTTTTAATGAAATGTGCTGGTTTCAGGTGACCTCAGGGTGTTTTTGGATAGCAGGGAGATCCTTCTCCCCTCCTCTCAAGTCAGTAACACAAAAGCCCCAACCTGGATCAGCACAAGCTACTGATCTTTCTTTCCCTGTTTCTATTTCCCTCCCATGCTGCTTGTCCAGGCAAACTGATAGGATTCTGCTGGAAAGGTGGATGGGAAATGGTTTCCCACCTCATCTGCACTTGTGACCTGGCTTCTGCTCTCCCTATGGGAGGGTTGTCCCCTTGGCTGGGTGATGCTACAGATCCTTAGTCCCAATCTTGCTGCTTTTAAATTTCCCTCTGTTTCCTTCTCTCCATCTCTAGACCTGCAGAATTCTGGGAGTGGATTAAACACCTGGAGAACTTGTTCCAGAATTGAAAGAGAGGAAACCCAAAACAAGCCTGATTTTGGACTGTAACTGAGATGCACAAAAGGGGACAAGGACCTATTTATATGTCCCAGCTCTCAGGCACCAGCTGACTTTCTGATGGGAATGGGAGTCTCTATACGAGCATTGACACCAACTCACACCCTGCTGACAACTCTTCAGGGCAAGCACAAGTCCCAAAAGCTGGAGAGCCTTGCAAATGAGTTTAAACCACAGCTGTGGCCACACTGGGAGCTGGGAGACCCACAGCAGTTCTCCTTTTCCACACAAGGTCCTTTCCCAGGGTCCTGAGCTGCCTGGGAGCAGGGCCTGGCTGGATGTGGCCCTACCTGCCCTGCTAACCCCAGCCATGCCCCCTTGCTCCCGAGGTATTTTTGCTCTGGAGTTTGCCTGGGGCAATGCAATGCCATGAATAACTTTCCTGCTAAAAGCAAGAGGGGATGGAGAAATGGAAGAGGCAGGTGGGGTTTGGCAAGAGCAGCACAGGGGAAGAGATAAAGAATTTGGGTTGAGTCGGGGGTGGGGGAGGGAACAGAAACTGGATGGAAACCAAAGGGAGTAAAGGACATTGGAGAACAGCCAGATCAGGCCAGGCAGCAGGTAAGGAAAAGGTGGTATCAAAGCAACTACAGGGCATGGATTTGCATCTCTACAGCAGGATCAGGCAGGATTAGATCCATGGCAGAGCCCTTCCCAGGGCTAAGGTGACTCAGAGTAACTGATTTAATAGGGAAGAGCTAAATCCAAGGGGATCTCCTCATGGAGATGTTTCAGCAGCACATGGTGCTGCCTTGCCCAGCTGCTCCATCTTGCCCATCCACAGAGTCATGTCCCCAGACCTGCCAGGCTGGATGGAGACCAGGAAAAGTCCCCAAGGAAACACTTGGAGCAGCGTGTGCAGCTGGGGAGATGATGGGATGGCAGTGGGAGGGAAACTCAGCAGAGCTGTGGAGCAGAGTCTAAAATCTCTCTCCATAAGCAGGGGGCTGTGGAGGTGCAGAGCACTTGGAATGAGAGAACACTTGTTCCTCTGCACATGATGTTGCACCTGGTGCTAAAGCAAATGTCTTGTGGCTCAGCACATGCTGGGCCAAGGATCCAACAGCCAATATCCATTCCCAGCTGCCCGGAGGACGTTGGGAAGCAGTTGGCAGCACACAGAGCAAAGGTGACAAAATCTAAGTGCTGAGTTGAACATTCAGCCAAAAGCAGCCCTGGGAGAATATCTGGGTTCTGCAAGGGCTCCAAAACAGGGCCAGTAGCTGAGCAGTTCTAAGGAGCTATTTGGGACCTGTCCCAGGTAGCCTTAGGAGCCATTTCTGCATCCAAAATGGTTCATCAACAGATATCAACAATGTCATCAATATCTGATAGATCTGAGGCATCACTTTCTACAGCCCTGATATTCTACCAAGACAAAGAGGAGGAAAAGAATCTCCAAAATTCTCTGGAAACTATTTGTGACACTGCATTGAAAACCAGCAGAGAAATGTAATTTCAGGGGGAAAATACACACCTTGCCAGGAAAAGAGGAGTATCAGGAAGTACAGAAAACTTGGGACGTGTCTCTATGCATGGACAAAAGGGATACAAAAGCTTCAGAAATTTATATTTTGATGGGTAGCTTCTCTGAAGCCTGGATGAAAAAATGTCTTATCTATAGACATTCAAATTTACAGTTGCTGTATCACATGAGGTACTGATAGGAAAGGATTGTTTGACTGGGATCTGGCAGAGTCAATCCATCCCTCACACAGACCAGGTTTATAATCCAAGCCTTGGGACAAGGTGGGTGCTGGAAGTCAGAGTCAGGCCAGGTCCAGGAAAGCCTGGAGAAGGTTTTACACCTTCTGCGTTTCAAACCTGAGGCCAGGCAGAAACATTTCCCCAAAGCCTTTCAGACAAGTGCAGCAGAAAGGCATTGGCCAACAGACCACAGGCTGCAGAGGCCCCTGTCCCAGGCACAGTTATGGGATTTCAAACTTGCATAAGCTGGGAAGCAGCAAGTGGAGTTCATCTGTCCTGAGCATTTAAAGCAGATGGCCTGCCTGGGAGGGACCTGCTTCTTCCCCTGGACTCAATCATATCTGCAGCTTAAGCTCTGAGACACCTAAGGCTAGGTTGGAATCCCCCAAAGAAGTCAGGTTTAGAAAAGTAGAAGCTGACAGACTCACAGACACAGTCAAGGACATGTCCTGGGTCCTGGCTCTGCCACTGCAGAACCCAGAGCACAGGAGCAGGTTTTGCAGGAGCTGGGCAGGTGAGCCAAGGCTCTGGGGGGGTGGGCACATGGATCTCCAGCCATGGGATTGTCCCCTCACCCCCTGTGTCAGAGCAAACTCTGGCACTGAGGAACCTGAGCATCAGGTGGTGTTTCAGCATCCAGGTCATGGACAGGGCATGGACAGGGCAGGAGCCATGGGAAGGACACACAGCTCACACTTTGCTGCTGTCTCTGGAGGGGATGTTGGATTTACATAACAGTTTAGATGCAGTTGTGGAGGAGAGGGAAAAACTGCTTTCTTGGGAATTGCCAGAGTCACCCAATGCTGGTGTTACCCTTGACATGAAACAGGACTGTGATTTGTGCTATTTATTAATTGTTTCCACAGAGCTGCTGCTCCCCCAAAACAATGGGACCTTGGTCACCTGTGATGCTGCTCAGGGAAGCAAACTGACCTGGAAGACACTGATCCCTCAAGGTATTTCCAGTATTTCCCATATCTAAGGTGTGACTTGCAAACTACCCTGTGCTTTTTCATAGAATCACAGAAAGGCTGGAAGGGACCTTAAAAGCCTTTTCTATGTCCAGGCTCCTGCTGTTCTGCCTGGTGAGAGAGCTGTGCCTTCAAAGAACTCCTTGGAGGTCTCCACTGCCTGGGAGAGGGATGGCAGGGATGGCTGTGAGCCACCACAGCGTGTCTGCCCCAAACCAAGCCCATCTCCCAGAGCACAGGAGCCCTGCCCAACCCCAGTGGTCCAGCTTTTCCCCACCCAGCAGGGGCAGGATTTTCAGCCCGGCTGCACAACTGGCTTCGTTTGCCAGGAGCTCGTTCCCATGACACTGTAATCCCACTGCCACAGTAACAAGCAGCACGGGGAGGCTTCATTGCCCCCACCCAGGGCACACACAACCCCTGTGAGAAAACAAATTCCTCCCATCACCATCAGCCCAGGGACAGATGAGCTCAGAAACATGACCTTCCTTCCTGGGGCTTGGCTGGCCCTTGTGTGCCCAGGTTTGTGCTGCCTGACACTGCTGAGGAAGGATGGGACACCTTTCCTTCTAGGCCTGTTCCCTCTCACAGCCAGACTCGAGGTTTCTGGCCCTGGCCCAGGCCCTGAAGTCCTGCTGCCTTTTGGTGCCCTGGCACAGCTGAGAGGCAAAAGCAGCCTCTAAGGTTGGGCTTAAGGTGACCCAGTGGGAAAGTTCAGCCCCATCTCACAGGTAAAGCCTGTCTCCCCTCAGCATCTCTTCCTGATCCCTCTCAGGGCTGATTTTTTGTCCTCATGCTGTGTCCTGAACATCCAGAAGAGCCTGGAGCCACTGCTGCTTCCTAAGGCAGTGGGGAGGGGCTCTATTAAGAGTCTGCCCAAAAAAGCCAGCACTCTTCATCCACCCAGGGGGTTAAGTCTGTCCCACTGCCTCACTGGGCAGGAGTAAATTAACTGGGGACAACTTGGGGTGCAAAACAAGCCCCAAGAAAGGCCATGACCAGCATGTGCCCAGGAGGCCACTTGATGTTCATCAAAGCGGCAGCTGAAGAAGCCAATCCATGGGGTCTGTGGGGCTCTCCTTGAACCTCCAGGGTCTATCCAGTTATCCCATTTCAGTAGTGGTGTTTTGGGGGGGAAACAGGACACTCCTGGGAACCCTCATGCCCTGTGACAGACAGACGTTCCCAGCCAGAGCTGGATCTGCTCCCCTTTGCCTCAGCCAAGCCCCAAGAAAGTGCTCCTGGCCTGGAGCAGCCCATCCACAGAGAGGCACTGCTTGCTCTCCTGGGAAGCAGACTTTGCATGGCCTGTGTGACAATCATACACAGTCTGGGTGACAATCTGGGCAGAGCTTGGGAGACATGAGGGAAAGATAGAGTAGAACCAGAAGGGTGGGTTAGGACAGAGGGTTCGGAGAGGACCCCTGAGTGTCTTGAATTACTGCTCATGCCCAGTGCACTGGGAAGTTTAACCCAGGAGAGGCCAACTCCTCTGAGTGGTACTCCTCACCCACTTCCACGGGGTATGTCCCAAGGAGCTGGGCAGCCCTGTGTGCACCTCCAGGGCTGGGCAGCAGCGTGTTCCCTCCTGACAGCCCAGAACAGGAACTCAGGAGTTCTGTGTGGAGGATTGAACTGGTGGGGAAGGAGGGATGGAGTGACAGGATCCCGAGCAGAAACAAACCACAGTGTGAAGTGGCTCTGTTGGAGCCACGTTGGGCAGCTCTGGGCAGTGGCACACGCTGGACGTGGATGTGCTGAGCTCAGACACAGCCCTTGACCACACTCAGCTTGGCTTGGGCCTCAGGCACAGCCCGTGGCCAAGGCACTTCCTCTGGCCCTGTGGTCATGTTGAGCACCACAACAAAGAGATGAGGTGTCCCCATGCCCTGATGGCCTGGAGACAGACCAGGGTCTGGGATCACCTGGGAAACCCATTCCCAGCCACTGCTCGGGGCTGCTGGATCCAGCAGGTCCTGTGTGCCCAGGATGAAGGGCAAGGACACCCCTGCTGTGTCACCACTGCTGTGTCACCACTGCAGCACGAGGCCATCTCCAACACCCCTCCCTGCAAACGAGCTGGTGTTCCTCTGCACATCCACAGGCTTCCCTCAGATAACCTGCCTTGTGTCCCCAGGGAGAGCCGGAGAGCACAGGGCAGCCTGGAGTCACAGCTGTGAGGATGAGCAGCTCCTGCTCCAGTTCCATCAGCCCAGTTCCCAAGTTCCACAAGGCATCACATCCCAAGAGCTGACACACAGGCACTGGCCAGGGGACAGAGCACCCAGGGACACAACATGGGTGGTTTTGCTGCCACAGGAAATGTGCCACTGACACGTTCTGGATGAGGTTTGGTCACCAGTGTCACATTCCCTTAGTGCAAACACACCTGAGCTCAGCCCAACTGGTTGGGTGGGCAGAAATGGGCATTTCCAGTTACCTTCTGTAGGTGTGGGGAAAGGAGAACTAAAGGAATAACGTCACTGTGTCCATGGAGGGATGGGGTTATTCAAAGGTATTTCCCAGGGATGTTCCTTTAAGGCAGAAATGTACATTCTTAGAAAACAACTGGTATTTATTGACTGAAAAGAACACCAGCAGAGCAGACACTTGTGCAACTCTGAACAACACAAATAAGTGTATTATAATCAAAAGGATTATATAAAAATTAAGGTACAAGCAGGACTGTAATGCAACTTAAAACCCACAGCACCATTTTCCTTCTAGAGAAAATATAAGAGATATAAATAACATCCATACTTGTCACACACCTTGTACATCTTGAGGTAGACAAAAGGTTTGTTTCCCTTAAAGCACAGCCCTTTTTTTTTCAAGTGACATATTCTATTGTTGCAAATCAGCCTCCCAGTCTGACACAAGATGCCTGAGGGTGGAGAAATGACTATTGCATGACTGGGGGTTGTTACTCCACTCATTAATGGCTTTTGGCTTGCATGGCCCTTTTTGTTGATGTAATAAAGCCCCCTTGCCTCCAGCACTGCCCTGCCATGCCAGCACCAATGTTCCATGGATCCCTGGATCAGCCTCCAGGAATTACTGGTGTAGGATTATTACGTGGGGCAGCCTCCTGGTGTGTGATTCCTTCCCAAGCAGGTTCAGCACCTGGGGATGGTGGGGTCCAAAAACACCAGAAATGGGACACAGCTCAGCAAAACTTTTTGTAGAATCTCAGGATGGTGTAGGTTGGAAGGGACCTTAAAGCTCATCCAGGGCATGGGCAGGGACACCTTCCACCAGCCCAGGTTTCTCCAAGCCCCCTCCAACCTGGTCTTGGACACTTTTAGGGCTGGGGCAGCCACAACTTCTCTGGGTAACCTGTGCCAGGGCCTCACCCCCCTCACAGGGAAGAATTCCATCAATATCCCATCTAACCCTGCCTCTGGCAGTGGGAAGCCATTCCCCCTTGTCCTGTTCCTGCAGGCCCTTGTAGAAGTGTGACTGATGGAGGATGGATGGATGGATGGATGGATGGATGGATGGATGGATGGATGATGGATGGATGGATGGATGACAGATGGATGATAATGGATGGCTATTTCCCTCATGCAGGGATCCATGACTACCAAGCCCAGCACCAAAACACACCAGGAGAGGCAATAAATGCTGGCCTAGGAGCTGCACACAGGGACAGGGACCAGGACAAGGACAGGGACTGGCCTGTGTGTGCAGCATAGCCCTCGTGTGTGCAGGGAGGGCCCCAGGCAGTTTGGAGTAGTGGGGCTGTGGCTGTCCTCAGGTTATTTGGCTCTCAGGCACAGAGGAAAGGATTCAACCCAATCCAGGACACTCCACAGGACAGCATGTGCAGTTCAGATTTTTCCCATCAATAGTCACTGAGGTACATTTGCACTTGGAAAAGGGGTTTTTTTTATACTGTATAAGCTTTCACCTTTGCTGCTGTAAAGATTCCCATGTAAAGACTCCAATGAGATCTCCTTGTATCTTCATTCCAGCAATTTGCACATGTAACCAAATCCCCTGGATTTGCCAGACATTGTGGGGTGTGCAGCACAATTAAGGAGCTCCCACAGGACCCCATGGAGACCCAAGGTCTTCACAGCCCAGATCTCCAGGAGGTGGCAGAAGAGCTTTGCTGAAGATGATGCTTGGTCTTGGCTAAGAAGAAAATACAATTCAAGCCTAAGGATACCAACAAACAGACCCAGGTTTTGCTCCCTGATCACACAGAGACTCCCACTGCTGTCAGCTGAAGTAAATCACATTTTGGAATATCAACCCAATTAACCTCAAGTTTGAGTGATAAAACAGCCCTGGACAACTGAATGAAAAAGCAAACAAGCAAAACCACCAAGGTATCTGCCTCAAGCAAACTCTGTCACTCCTTTATCCAGATCATCATTCCTAAAACACTTAGTGCTGAAGGACACCAAAAGGACTGACACTAGTGTTGCCTCAAACCCAAAGTATGCTCCAGTCTTTTCCCCAGCCCTCAAATGGGGCATTTTAAATTCTTTATTTCCCATCAGTGTTCATTGTCTGGTTCCCAGACTGAGCAAGGCTGTGCTGCCTGGGGTAGAAATGGGCTCTGAGTTAACCTGGCAGAGCAAAGTTGGGACCATCAGACATCCTGTCCAGACCTGGCTTGACAGCCAAATTTACTTCAGCCCAATGCCAAACCTCCATATTCCACAGAGCCCAAACCCACCCCAGGGTACCAGAGAATGAACCATTCCTCTCCCATTCTTCTCCATATTCCCCCTTCCTTAAGCAGCTCTGAGCCATGCAGGGCAAGGAGCTTCAGACCCCAAAGTCCCCTTTGGCACATGAAGAAACTTAATTTTCCTCTGAAATATCTTTTTGCCCAGTTTTTATTCAGCAATTCCTGTTGAACTGCTCAAGTGCAGCTTTGATAAAAGCAAGAGGGCAGAGTGGTGTCTCCTCCACTTGCTTCCCAAAGAATGGGATCCAGCTGTGCTTCTCCCTCCTTCCAGTGAGTCCCAGTCCCTGTTTAAATGGGAAAGATCCATATAATGCCACGGGATCCCCAAATGGGATCCCTGTGGTGGGATATTCCCTTTCTCTCTGATGCTGGACAAGCCCAGAGGTCTGTGGGGCAGAGGGTTTGGGATCAGTAGTGTAGAGCAGAGTGAGTTCCTTGGTCACTTCACCTATGATGCCAATTTTAGCTCATTTGGAAGCCCAACACTGAGACCCATGGGAAGATTTCAACTCCAAAAGGATTAAAAGCAGCATACGGTCTGCTCTTGGGTATTTAGGAGGTAAAAAAAATAAGGCTAATTAAGCCTATTTGCAGCATTATGTCTGTCATAAACACTTTAATTCAGTTCAAGTCAACTTGAGCCAGAAAGGTGATAAAAAGGAATAAACCCTTTAAAAGACCTGCATCTGGGGAAAGGGAAGGTCTTGGTGGCCTCTGAACAGCCAGATCTGCTCTGAGACAGTTCTGTTCCAGCACCTGAGGGAGCAGAAATCAAACAGAGTTGTAAAAAATAAAGGGGCAAACAATTCAAGGTGTGGGCACACACTCCTCCCTGAGAAGGGGCTGTTCCAACAGCTGTGAATGAACAGCTGAGTCCAGGAGATCCACACTTCAGAGCTGGAGCACATAGCTGGCATCTCACCACCTCTCAGGAGAACCCAATCCCGTGGAAAACTCACCCTATGGATGAGCCCATCTAGACAACCCAAACCAGCACCTTCACCCATTCCCTTGCCAGTGAACCTGGATCTGAGCTCAAGGATTTCCACATTCCTTGCAGCACCACTCTGGCTGGTTTATCCCCATTGCCAAGACTGAGCACACACAGCAGGTTTGTTATCTCAGGGACAATCCAGAGCTGCTCACAGTAGGAACACTCTGCTGCTGCTGCAGGATTAGCCAGGAAAACCCCTGGAGTAGGAAAATACACTGTCATAGAGCTGATCACCCAGAGAGGTTGTGCCACACACACATTTACCTGGGGGCTAGATCAGGGGATGCCTCATTGCCATTCCCAAAATTGCTCTGTAAACCACAGCCAAAGAGACTAAATAGGCTGTTTCTATTGTGTTCAATTTAAAGTCAACTAGGAAAACACAGCTTAAAGTCTATATAGACTGTAACAGACTGTGCTCTCTCCCCCAGGTCACCTTCTGCCATGGCAGATGCAGTGTGTGGATAGATCCAACTTTTCAGGTCAGGGATTGTCATCTCATGACTTGCAAATTCTTCAGATGGCCCAATTCCTGTGGTTCCTAATTCCCTTTCAGAACTTTTACCTGTCATTAGCACAGGGCAGGGCTGTGGGATGTGACACACCTCGGGCACCAGGCAGAAAGTGGTGCACACAAGACAAGAAGGTGATTGATTGATTGATTGATTGATTGACTGGGGGAGAGGGGGAAGAGAGATGTATAATTGGCACCACCACCCTGGATCCACCACCACAAAATACCCCCTGTGAGGCTGCAGATGGGGAACTTCACAGCCCTCCTGTGGCACATCCACTGCCACAGAGGCAGTTCCTGGCTCCTGTGTACAGCAAAGTTAAAATGTGGTTAAAATGCCCTTGGAGTCAAATGTCCAAACTACAGACCTGGAAGATGATGGACACAAGCTCCATTTGTTTGTAAACTGGTACTTCTGAGGCACAACTCTTGCACCAAAATGAGGCTGTTCAGCAGTGTGTCTTTGAGTTCACAGCAGAAAGGATCCAACCAGCTCCCGGGAACAGCACTGGGAATCCCCTGCTGCCAGAGTCTTTTTGCCTTGGTGCAGGAACACGGCTGTCCCTGCTGCATCAGGATCCAATCTCTGGTTTTACTGCCTCCTCAGTCCCTTAATTCTCTCCTCTCCAGGAACCAGGGCACAAGCCCTCAGTATCTCAACGTCACCACCCCAAAATAAGTGCACCTGAGGAATGGAGGAGGAGGATATTCCTGAAGAGTAAAAATTTTAACTCAAGAGAGATATATGTCACTGTTTCAGTGTTTCTGCTGTCCCACATTCCCCCCCCCTCTCCATTCCTCCTTCCTGATCTGACACCTGACAAAACCTCTGGTTTCCCCCGCTCCTGCAGGGGCTCTCCCTGGGCTGCAGGATGCCAACGCTGAGGACATAGGAGCACTGCACGTTTCTGGTGCTGGCCTTTGCCCTCACCCCGCAGCAGAGAATGGTGTCTCTGTCTCCTGACAGCTCCCCCGGCCTCGTCCTGCCCCTACTGTTTGCAGCTGTACACCACCTCCTCCTGCATGCACTGCTGGCACTCCACGTAGCAGCACCACTGCACCTGGCAGTGGCAGGAGAAGGTGACCAGCCGGCTCTGGGTGTTGTAGCCTCTCCCGCAGCACATGGTGTCGCAGTTGCCCTCCCTGGAGCAGGTCCTCCCCGCGGTGCCCAGCGAGTATTTGCTGGGGCGGCAGAAACTGGGCGAGTCCTCCACGTACACGAGGTCGGTGGCGCGGGGGGCCGGGGGCAGCCGAGGGGACTGCCCATGCCGGGGGGGCCCGGCCAGCTCCGAGTGCCCCACGGCATCGTTGGTGGTGCTGAACACCTTGACGGCGTCGTCGTAGCGAAGCTTCAGCAGCCGCCCGATCTCGTGGAAGGGCGAGAGCTGCTTCCAGCACGTCCGCACGGCGCAGGAGCCCGACACGCCGTGGCACTTGCACGTGGTTTTCAGGCCGTTCTTCACTGCCTGAGGAGGAGGAGAATCAAAGAATCATAGAATCATAGAATCATAGAATCATAGAATCATAGAATCATAGAATCACAGAATCAGCTGGGTTGGAAGGGACCTCCGAGATCATCAAGTCCAACCCTTGATCCAACCCCACTGTGGTTCCCAGACCATGGCACTGATGCCACATCCAGTCTCATCTTAAAAACCTCCAGGGATGGTGAATCCATCCCTTCCCTGGGCAGCCCATTCCAATATCTGATTACCCTCTCTGTAAAGAATTTCTTCCTAATATCCAACCTAAACCTCCCCTGGCACAGCTTAAGACCATGCCCTCTTGTCCTACTGCTGCTTCCTGGGAGAAGAGCCCAACCCCCACCTGGCTCCCCCCTCCTGTCAGGGAGTTGTAGAGAATCAGCCCAACTCTCCAGCCTGTCCAGGTCCCTCTGCAGAGCCCTCCTGCCTTCCAGCAGATCAACACTCCCCCCCAGCTTGGTGTCATCTGCAAATTTGGTAATGGTGGACTTGATCCCCTCATCCAGATCATCGATAAAGATTAAACAGGACTGGGCCCAGCACTGATCCCTGGGGACACCACTGGTGACCGGATCCCAACTGGATGCAGCTCCATCCCCACCACTCTCAGCTCGGCCCTCCAGCCAGTTCCTAACACAGCAGAGTGCCCCTGTCCAAGCCGTGGGCTGCAGCTTTTCCGAGAGAATGCTACGGGAGATGGTGAAGTGGTGGACTTTATCTGAGCCTAGTTCTGGGCAGAGGCAGAACCTCAGAGCACAGACAGCCTGCAAGGACTTCAGTTTTATTAGTATTATTTCTATTTTATGAGGGAAAAAGTAATAGTAGTTTAAAAAAAAATTGAAGCAGAGGGATGGCTACAGAGTTGACTGGTGAGCCAGAGAGTGGAAAGCCCGAATGAGAACAAACAGCTGAATACCAAATAAGTTCTTCCTAAGCCTATTTGGCCCAGTAGGAGTAAAAAAAAAAAAAAAAAAAAAATCCAAAATAGTATCTCCAGCATGGTATATTCAAATGAAGACAGTGCTCTGATTGAACAATGAACTGGACTCAGGAAATGGGAAACAGTGATAAGCCTGCAGAGGCCTGCAGAGGCCAAACATGGAGGCCAATAATGCCAACAGAGGCCAAAATGTTCAGTCTAATGGTCTCCCTGACCCAAACCTGTGACATGACGAGTTCCACAGCAAGTCACCAGCAGACTCATAATTGACCTCGAGAGTGTCAGCCCTTACTCTGCCTTACACATCCCATCAGCTCTGAAGCTCTAGCTGTTCACAGAGCTCCCTGTGGCTGTGGCACAGCCCATGGAGTCACTCAACCACTGAACGTTACAGCTCTTCCTGGGCTGTGTGTTGCTGTCACGCAGCCCCTGGTACCACCAGAGGATACAGGATGCTCCTCTGCCTGTCAACATGCAGCTCCTCACACCAGAGTTCAGGAGACTTTCCAGGGAGTTCTCAGTGCCAGGACACACAGACAGAGGCACTGTTGTTTGTGAGCAGGGGCAGGGAATACCCCCCTCACAAACAGCCTCAGCTGGGGATGGGTTAGAGGACTTGAGGTCACTCCCACCCTGCCGGTGCGGGTCCTCACCTTGATGCCCACGTTGGTGTTGTGGATGTCCACCTTGGCCCGCAGGTCTTTGCCGATCCTCTTCTGCCCCAGGAACTTCTTGAGGAACTTGGTGCTGTACTTGAGGTTGTCCCCACAGACCCCCCACTGCCAGGCCTTGCGGTTCTCCAGCCCCGGGGAGTCGTCGCACGTGCAGCGCTCCATGCGCCCGGCGCTGCAGGCCCGCGCCAGCGAGTGCGTCAGGGCCGCCGAGGACACGGCGTACAGGAAGGCCGTCTCCTTGAAACCTGCATTGGGACAGGGTAGGAGCAGGGTAAGGTGTTCAGCCACCTCTACTGGCTCTCCTGACTGTCCATGGACTAAAACAAAGCACGACAATTATAAACTCAAAGAGACAAAACCCAATGAGTGCGTGAGGGCCACCGAGGACACGGCGTAGGGGAAAGCCGTCTCCTTAAAACCTGCACGGGAAAAAAACACTGCTTGGCTGTGCTGCTTAGGTGAGCAAAATGGGTAATCTGGGTGTGGAAGTTTCAAAAACAAGAACAAATCTAAAAAGAAAAACCCAAAAACTAAACCAAGCCCACACCAGGTGCTGTTCTTGCTTGTTGTTCCCTGTGTGCTGATTGAACTAATGTCTGGATTTCCTCTGCAACCTTGGACTTCTAGAGGATAAAAATAGCCTAGAGAAGAGAAGACTAAGGGGAGACCTCACCGGTGTCTTCAACATCCTCATGAGGGGAAGCAGAGGGGCAGGTACCTATACCTTCACTCCTGTGACCAGTGACAGGACTCGAGGAAACAGCATGAAGCTGAGTTGGGGGAGGTTTAAGTTGGATATTAGAAAATGGTTCTTCACTCAGAGGGTGATTGGGCACTGAACAGGCTCTCCAGGGAAGTGGTCACAGCACCAAGCTTGACAGAGTTCAAGAAGCGTTTGGACAATGCTCTCAGGCACATGATGTGACTCTTGGAGTGTCCAGGAGTTGGACCCGATGATCCTGATGGGTCCCTTCCAACTCAGCATGTTCTGTGATTCTGTGATTAGGACAGGGTAGGAACAGGGTAAGGTGTTCAGCCACCTCTACTGGCTCTCCTGACTGTCCGTGGACTAAAACAAAGCACAATTATAAACACAAAGAGACAAAATCCAGTGAGGGACATGGAGGACGGGGCAGAGGGGAAGGCAGTCTCCTTAAAACCTTTGGGGGACAAGGATTAGGAAACGGCAAGAGCAGGAAATGCAAAGTAATAAAAAGGTTGAAGACTCCCTCACTGGCTCTCCTGACTCCTCATGACTAAAGCCAAGCACAATAATCACAGACACAAAGGCACAAAACCCAGCGAGTGTGTGAGGGACACGGGACATGGTAGATGGGAAGGCAGTCTCCTTAAAACCTGCACACGAGAAGGACAGGGAGAGGGTAGAAGCAGAAAAGGTAAAATATGGTGTTCAGCCACCTCACTGGTTCTCTTGACTGTGCATGGACTGAAAAACTAAGCACAATAATTACATTAATGATAAATACAAAGAGATTAAACTCTTTACTTGCACACCACTCTATCAGAGAAGCTCCACATCGTGTTTGAAGTAACTGGTGTAGTGACACCCCAGTCTCACCCCGTGGCTGTGAGTGGTTCCATACAACTTCCTTGTGAGGGGCAGAGGAGTGGCAGGCCCTGAGCTCTGCTTTGTGTGACCAGGGACAGGACCCAGAGAATGGCCTGGAGTTGTGTCAGGGCAGGGTCAGGTTGGATTTTAGAAAAAGGCTCTTCCCCCAGAGGGTGGTTGGCACTGACCAGGCTCCCCAGGGCAGTGGTCACAGCCCAGGGCTGCCAGAGCTCCAGGAGGGTTTGGATGACACTCTCAGGCACAGGCTGGGACTCCTGGGGATGGGCCTGTGCAGGGCCAGGAGCTGCACCCGATGATCCTTGTGGGTCCCTTCCAACTCAACCTATTCTGTTACTCTGTGACATGGACAGGAGACCACTCATGGATCAAGGGAGGGGTGGGAAAACATCCAACTGCAAAAAGCGACAGCCGTGAAACTCCGTTTGTGCTCACCCTCCCCACGGGCTGAGGGGGGTGAATAGAGACTGCCACCGAAATCATGGGGGGGCCTAAAATCAGCAAATATGGAGTAGAGACTGGGAAAATATTTTTAAAATCTGGCCTGTTACTCAAACATGTTTTTAATTGGGGCTGTCGTGGTATTTCCCATGGAAAGATCACGTGTAGTTTGGCTGGCAAGGGTTGCATGTTGAAGGACATCTTGGCAAGAAGGACAGCTCTCCCACATGTGAGTGGGGTTTCTGAATTCCTTGTAAATTATCCACTCCCAGTGACTGCAGGGTTGTGTTCTGAAGCTGTTCTCCTCCCAGAGGAGGCTTCTCAGGATTGGTTACAATCCCTGAGGTCGTGGTGTGACCATGGCACACCAGGACATTTAACCAGGAAACAAAGTACAGGGACTGAATGGAAATTCAGCCTGGAGATGTGAGATCAGACAGGAATGGGAATATTGATACGACACCCAGGAGCTCCACAGAAGTTCTGGAAACTCAGATTGACACAAACCTGACCTAAACCCCAAAATAGTTTATTTACTCATTTATATTTACCTCTTTGTCTATTCAATCCTGGGGATAATTGTAATATTCTTTCAGCAGTTCATTTGTAGAAAAGAAAACTATTAATGAGAAATTGTTTAACAAGTCCACAATTTAGGAATTAGTGCAAGGAAGAGAGACGGGTGACTGATCAACAGCTCTGAGTGCAGGAATGGGTAAGATCAGCCAATATAGAAAAAAATTGGTTTATGAGAAATAGAGTGGTGGTACATTGCAAGGAGGAAAACACATTGAAGCAAACAAATAGTCCACATGGGAAAATTCCAAATTTCCTTCCACATCAGAGGGAAAATCTGTTTACCCCAATAATGGAAGAGAGAGAGACAACCACAGAGACTTGATCTAGATTTACAGTTACCTGTTTGGAGCAGAGGTTGGAATTCACCTCTAGAATTCACCAAGTCCACCCTCAGATGAACCCTTATTATGTTCCCTCAAAGAATTCCCATCAAGCTGTAATAAGAGATCAGGCCACTGACTGCTGACATCTGACAACACCACCACAAATGTGACCCGAGAACAGGACACAGAGCTCTCCTGACAGTTGTCAGCAAGAAGAATGAGAAGTGTGACTGACCATGAGCACAGTGGAGAGGCTGCATTACCAGCTTCAATACACACTCCATAGGAGCTCTTTGGAATTGCAGAATTGCAGATAAAGATCCAGCAACAGTATGGACATGAGGGGAGAGTCAAAATATGGAGGAGATAAGGAGATCAACCAACCAACTCCTTCCTGCCTCACCATCTTGGTCGCTGTAAGCACTGGGACAATAATTTGCAATTAGTCTCTCTGGTTGATGATGCTCTACAAAATTTCTCAGGGTACTGGAAAAACAATGAAAGGACGTCACCAAATCCATCAAAAGTTTTAGGAAAGCTGCTGTGGGACGCAGCCAGCACAGACTATGGACAGCAACATGGTGCTCACACATTTTCAACAGTGGCCAACCCATGCCAAAGAAGGAGCTAAGAGGGGGTGAAATATATTTGAGATCCTAAACCTGTTAAATCATTCCAGAAGCCAATCTCCAAATGTTTACCAGATTCCCAGTTTCCTCTCTGACACACTGAGAACATTCCAGAAGGCCTTTCCCACACCATGTGAAGGCAGCAGTCCCCGGCAGCTCCTCAGCCCCTGCTAAATCTGGCTCTGTGGAACACCACACTGCTCCTGCTATTTCTGACCAGCAATGCTTTGGTTATCCTGTGGCACTCCATGGAAGTGCTGGCCAGCTCTCAGCCCACTGGAAATCAGAGACCGTGGCTTGTGGTCAGGCCACTGCAGACAGCAAGGACTGCACATACCAAGCAGGCTTTCAAATCATCTCCTTCTCCACCCCTCCCACCTCCTCCTAAGACAAAGCTTCAACATCTCCAGGCTGTCAAATGCTTGTCCAAAAAGTCTGAAATGATTCCTTGTTCTTTATCCTAGGGGATCAATCACCATTTAATGGTTAATTTACAAATCACACGAGTAAGGGGAGAACTGAAAGGTCCTTCAGCCCCTGTGGAATAACAACATGCAACAGAGCAGCAGCTGGATTTTCAGTAGGACACACCACAAATGGGCAGCAATCAGCTCCAAGGAGCATGATTTAAGATCTGAGAGAGATTTCCCCATGTGTCCTGGTATCCTTCCTCCCTCTGTCACCAGAGCCAGCGGAGCCTGGAGCCGATGCTGGGCTATCAGGACCCGCTTTGGGGATGAGTCACTCCCCTGACCCCACTGACTGGGACCAAATGGAATCTGACACTTGGGGCAAGGGGGAACATCTCCATGAGATGTGTTTGCTGGGCAGTTTGGTTGCAAACATCCAGCACAGAAGGAATTTCAAGATGCTGCAGCAAACCGGCCCCCTCAGTAGGACCTTGCACGGGTCCAAGTCCTCCCCTGAGCTCTCTGGGAGGATTTCTGAGCTCAGCAGCCTATAAATACAGAGAGATGTTTGCTGCAATGGCACCACTGTTCTGAGTGTGGTGTGCTCCAGACCACAAGGAAAACTATAACAGGAGGAGTTCAGCCATGGGCTGGTTCTGCCAAAGGAAAGATGTTCATGGGCAATGATTTTTCAGTGCTACAGTGAAGGTGAGTGTTTCAGAGCAAGTGGAGGAGGGAAAACAATCACATCAACAGACCAACCAACCAATCAAAAAAGAACTGCAGAAAGATTTAGGATGGAAGGATTCTCAAGGTCTTTAGCACAACCTCCTGCTAAAAACAGGGCTAACTCAGTGCCAGCTGCTCAGGTCTTCCCCAGCTGAGTTCTCAAAATCTCCCATGGTGGAAATTCCACGTCTCTGAGCTACCACTCCACTGCTGTACCATTCCTAGATTCCTCATGACATCAATGAAACCACTGCCTGAAGGTCAAAGAATCCAGCATGAGGCCAAGAAATGGACTGATGGATGGAAGGATCGTAGAGTGCTCATTTCCCAAGAAGGATTTTTTTGAGTGCCTGCATTTGAACTCTTTGCTCAAATTTTATTTCTCTTCCCTGAATCACCATCTTGTTTGAGATGAAATTCTGTTTACTTGGCCTCCAGCAACCTTTATGGCACTCCTGGGACACCAAATGACCATCAGTGCTTTACAAAGACACCAACTGCCACCATGCAACAGGATGGCTTGAAATGTCTCTCCAGAATCATTTTAAATCTAACTCTTATCATGGATTTTTAAGGAAGTGGAGAAGGAGTGCAGAAGGATTTTGCATGGATCAGTGAACAGTAACAGCTGTCATAAGTGACAATGGTCACAGAGGAGTGGTAGGTTATGCAAAAGGAGTTTCCCAGTTGTATCCAGAGAAGTATCCAGAACAACAAATAGTGCAGACTGTGACTATAAATCTGGCATTTCAAGGACTAGAAAGCCCTTGGTCTTTTTGGGGTTTTCCCCATCTCTAGAAGCAGAAAAAACATTGATGATCCAAATCAGTCACAGCAGTTTGGGACTGCCAACTGAGTGTGGCTTTTCACCCCTCACAGCTCACTAGGACATGACCTCTCTTGCACTTGTGAGACCTTTAAAGACTGTTCAAAGTGTGTATTTTTCTTTAGGGTTTCTCTGGGACCATGGAGATATCAAATGATTTGATCATTCCTAAAACTCTTCAACTTCAGCGAAAGGAGTGGAGTCCATTGGCTGACCAACAATTTCCAAGAGATTCCCAAGAAATGTGAGAAACAGACCAAAAGTGGCAGCTGAGAGTGTTCCTGTTCTTTGTGAAGGAACCAAACTCCTTTGGAAGCTGAAGGAAAATGAGAACCAACAACTGCTCCCAACCAAGTGTCCCTTCACCCAGGAAGGGCACCCAGCATACTTTGCTGTATTGAATCATCATTTGAGCCTTAAGATTGTGTAATAAAAGTTTTCAAACACTTCTCCTCATCTGCCGAAACAGGTTTTAAATTACAGGTGATATTTTATTTTGTCAGTCAGGAGTCCCTGGAAATGTTAAGGCTTGTCACCGCCAGATAATGAAATGTTTTGCAGCTATTTGAAGAGGAGGATTATTCAATTGTCATTTTCAAGTTCTTTGAGGTTGATGAAGGTGCAGGTGTCAGAAAAACACTCAAAATGATCACAAACAGCTTCTTCAACTAAAGAAATTTGCTTTCGTGTGCTAAAAAAAACCACAACAGAGTCTTGCAATGAGGTAAATCTGACCCTGTATGTGCTGGTTTAATAGAATATTAACTTCATATTTAATATAATAAAAATTGATAATTTTAAATGAAAATGTTACAAATTTTCAATCCAAATGCTAATTAAAATTTGCATTTATTTTCATCAAATTTAATTTTGGCTTGTCTGGGCTCTTTTTAAAAAAACATTAAGTTGCTAAATATTATTAAAGGACTGAAACTCAGTAATTCTGAAGAATGAAGTTTAGTAAATGCCACTAAAATTATTGAAGGGCTGAAAGTTGGTAACACATAATGAGGCTTTGTTTGGATCAGGACAGGTTTAGCAAAGATACTTTTACTAAGAAATGGTTTCAGTGTCTGTCTTAATTCTATTTTTCTCAAGTTCTTATCATTTGAAGGATTTGTTATGCTCCCCCCTACCTCAAATAGAGAATTTAAGGACATTTTCTTCCTCTAAAGCATTTTGGGAAACAGAAGCCAATGGCTCTTCTGTCCACTCTGAACTTCTACAAAAACTCCAAATTTATGGGAAGGAGTCTTAGGAAAGATTTGACAACTTGCACTGAAATGCAGGTATAAACAGTCGTGCTGACAAACAGAAAATAGGTATAAATTTTGTATCTGAGAATAACAAATATAAATATCTGAAGACCTAAAAAGAGTTTTTTCTTAAAACATCCCTTGACATCAAGCACTGCCCCTTTTTCCCACAGTATCACCCTGATTCCCAGCTGAGGAGGATGCTCAGCCCAGGGAACTCCGGGCAAAAATCCACAAGCCAAGGGTGACAACTTCCTTCTACTCTCCAATGCATGACAAACCCTGCAGGAAACACGAAGACAAAGCTTATTTTGCGGCAAAGGGGCCCAACGCGCCCGTTCCTGGGTGAAATGGATGATCTGGGCACTCTGGGCACTCCCTGGTGCCAATCAAACCCCCTTGGCTTGATTTGAGATGGACGTTCCAGGGGCTGCAGCACCGGGAGTTTCCCTGCCAACCAACTACCTTGTACCTCTCTTGAGCAGGCTGGTCCTCCCCTCCAGGCTGCAGTTCCAGCGCTCGCTGCGGAACTGGAACTGGCACTCCATGATCCCGAGGCGGATGGAATCCCGCAGGGTCTCGGCCAGGCCCGGCTCCCGCCGGCACAGCCGCTTCTGCTTGCGGGACAGCTGGAGCAGGTCACACTGCTTGACGTGCACCCTGCCCTGGGCAGAGCCCGGGGAGGGCCCCAGCGACGGGAAGTGGGTCAGGGCTTCCTTCCCGGTCAGGCTGAAAGGAAGCAGGAAAAGCAGAGGTTATGGATCCTTCATGGTCACGGCACCAAGCCTGGCAGAGCTCAGGGAGTGTTTGGGCAATGCTCTCAGACACAGGGTGTGACTCTTGGGGATGGGCCTGTGCAGGGCCAGGAGTTGGACTGGATGATCCTTGTGGGTGCCTTCCAGCTTGGCATATTCTGGGATTCTCTGAAGGCCAGGTGGGACAGGAGCTCTGAGAAACCTGCTCTAGTGGAAGGTGTCCCTGCCCATGGCGGGGAGTGGGGCTCAGTGGCTTTTAAAGGTCCATTCCAACCCAAACCATTTGGGGATTCTATGATGATTCTCAAATGGCAGCCATGGAAAGGTAATTGGAGGGCAGGATATTTGGAAAGCTGCAGCTCCTGGTACTTTATCAGCTCAGAAGATTAATCACTAAAGATTAGATCTTGTATCCCATCTCCACCACACACCAAGGCAAAGTACCACAGCAATGCTGTGGGGAGGAAGGAAAAACAAGTGTGTTGTCTCCAGCAACCCCAGGTGGGAAGGTTCTCTTGGCTCTGTGACAGGGTGACAAGGATGTGGAGGGGACTGGAGCATCTCTTGGGAGCAAGGAAAGCTGAGGGAGCTGGGGCTGTTCAGCCTCCAGAGCAGACCCTGAGAGGGGCCCTCCCCAGGGTGTGTCAGGGGCTGCAGGGAGGGGGCAGAGGCTGGAGCAGGCTCTGCTGGGGGGGCCCAGCAATGGCACAGCAGGAACGGGCAGGAACTGATGCCCAGGAAGTTCCAACTGGACAGGAGGAAGAACTTCTTTGCTGGGCAGTGACCCAGCACTGAACAGGTTCTCCCAGAGTGGGTGTGGACTCTTCCTCACTGGAGGTATTCCAGACCCCTCTGGACACAATCCTGTGCCATGTGCTCTGGGATGGCCCTGCTTGAGTAGGAAGATGGGACCAGCCACTGTCCTTTCCAGCCTGATCTATTCTGGGATCCTGGGATCCTGTGACATGTCTACACCCCTTCAGTTTGTTTTTCTTGCCAGTCACAGAGTGAGTTCCCAGTTCCTTCAGGTGTCCCATACAGAGATCCCGTGGTGCTGCAGGTCACAGCTCTCCAAAAAGCACTAACCATGTCCTTCCCAGGATTTGTGCCACTGGACATACTAGGGAAGCCCAGTGGGGAGGCAGTATCAATGACCACCTTTCTACAGCAAGCATGAGTTTTGCTGGAAAACATATTCTTGCTGAAAAAATAAAGGAAAGGTCAAAAAAAATGTCCTGTCAAATGTAACAGCAATGCACTTACATGTTCAGGTAACTCAGCTAGAAAATGCAACAAATTTTTGAGACAAATGTTTTCCCTTTTATGGCAAGATAATATTTTTCTTGCAAAATTTATCTTTAGAATGCTTGAAAACACAGAGAAGTTATTTTACTTTGATGCAAGATTTGAGGGCTGCAAACACACTGGGAGCAGCAATAGGATTGCACAACAGGGATCTGGTGAAGCCAGAGCCAGAGGGGGAAAGCTGAAGTCACAAATTCAGAGCTTGAGCAGACACAATTTAACTCAGGCCTGTTGAGCTCCCCCTGCTTTGTCAAGGGCTTTGATGCATTTCAAGTAGAAGCTGTAAAGCCAAGACTGAGCTCTCCTGTAGCTCAGGGGTGTCTGATTCCCATCGAGGGCTGACTCAGGAAGGACAATGTGGTGCAAAAGGTATTGCTTAAATCTGCATGAGTGTGAAAGGGAGAAAAGGTGGCACCTGATTGCCAAACACAGGATCACAGAGTGCCCCAACCCCCACCCAAAAATACCAAAACCAGATCAATGGAAAAGTCCTGGAACCTTCCCTTTTGGACACATCTCAGCCCCATCGTTAACATTTGCAGACAACACCTTCCCCCTCTCCCAAACCATGTGGTTTTCTGTGCAAGTCCACAGGTAGTTTGGAAGTACAAATGGAAGAGCTGGTTGGTTCTTGCTCCTCTCCCCCACTCAGGCAAATCGGGCTCTGCTGTGGGAGCCAGACCAGCAGAGCTGGAGAGGGAGGGATGTAACGAGGAGCCAGCTCTGGAGCATTCCTACGAGGACATCCTGGCCACTGGCACTGCCACCAGCAGTGCAGGGACTCTCCATGCCCTTCCCTGCCCAGCCCAGCACTTGAGCAACACAAACCAGGTGGAGATGGGCAATAAGGTGGTGCTTCCAGCAACTTGTTGGTACCAAACAAGCCATTCCCCCCAGTAGTGCACCAGTGAGACTCTTCATCTCTGCACCATTCCCAGGCTCCTGGTAAAACATGGCTCTTCCCCAGTGGAGTTGTCCAACAGTCTGACTGTCTGTGTTTGCGGGTGTATGTCTGGCACAGCCAATGTCTGGCACAGAGAGGAGAAGGAAGTCTGTGCCAGTGACCAGAACACATGTCCACACTGTCTACCACACTCCAGTCCACACGTAAAGACTTTTATCCCAGGGAGGTGACCAAGATGGGAACTCACCTGGCTCCACAGCAGACATTTCTAACCCTTAGCTGTTCAAATAAGACCATACTCGTGTCAGGGATGTACCTTCGTGCTGGAGGATGCAAGTCAAGCACTGCAGCTGTGATTTGAGTCCTCCAGACACTTCATAGATATCTGTTTTCGAGATATTTGTCTGGGTCTCCCTGGAGTCAACCCAGTCTATCCAGGCACTGGAGTTAGAGCCCAGTTCAGACCTAACCCCACAGCACTCTGCCTCTGTTCTCACAGGGCCCTACAACCTCCAGGTGTGCTCACACATCCTTAACTAGGAACAAATGCAATTAACTGACACATGGAATCACCCAGAGACCTGCAAACTTCCCAAGAACAAGGAACCTTGTGAATCCCTCAGGAACACTGAGATGAGCTCGGTTGGTCAGAGCATGGTGCTAATAATGCCAAGGTTGTGAGTATGGACAATTCACTTAAGAGTTGGAGTTGGTGATCCTTATGTGTCCCTTCCAACTCAGAATATTCTGGGATTCTGTGAGCATCGAACCTTAGGAACCAAGTGGGTGAGAAGAATCTCATCAGGGATGTTCAGACTGTCTAACTCAGTGGGACAGTGCTGGCTCAGAAGAGGTGTTGCTGTTATATCAACTGGGAGAATAACAACACTCACCCAGAGCCCTGGACTTTGCCTGGTAGTGGGATTTCAGCACCCACATCCCAGGAAAGTGCACTTGCCAACAAGTGGTGTGAGATGTGGTTCCTTTCCATTTCCATGCACTATCTGTGCTCCTGTGCACCAAAGTTTCCCAAGTTCACAGCACAGAGAGAAGAAATAAGGAGGAGGGAACTGACACTGAGGAGTCTGAGAGCCTGATATAACAACACTGAGATCATTCATTGCTTGAAAGCCACAGACAAAATCTTTCGAAATTCCTTTATACCAAAACACTGCCTGTCCACATACCATCAGAACTGCCAGGCATCCAACCTCCTGAGAACAGACAGAGCACACAGGGCTGGAGTCTGTAGGCAAACAGCAAAGCAAGAGCTGTAGGGTGAAAGCTAAAGTCCCAAAGTCAGACCTTGAGCAGACACAGTTTAGCTCAGTGAGCTCTCCCCACGTTTGGTGCATCTTGAGCAGCAACTGCAAAGCCAAGACTCTGAGCTCTTCTGTAGCTCCAGGGGCTCAGGGGGTCTCTGATTCGCATTGAGGGCTGACAGGAAGGAAAATGTGGTATAAAAAGTATTGCTTGAGTGTGAAAGGGAGAAAAAGGTGACAAACATCCTCAAATTTTTACAAGAGATTTGATGAATGACACAGCACAGGGGAGAGCTGAGAGAAACTCTCAAACTAGAGTAGAATTAGTGGGCAGAAGTTTAATACAGAACAGGGAGAAGAGGCAACAGCTGTGGAAAGTGGTCAGGCCTCTTAAACCTGCTGTGAAGGAGCCACTGAACAGACAGACCAAGGACAAGTCAAATTCTACCATCTTGTAAAGTGGACAGATTTCCAGAAGAGCTTGTGCATGAACACAGATAGACTGGATATCTCCCACAATTCCTACCAGGAGAAAAAGGAACACAAGGAGAACACAGGGCTTTGAAAGCAGGACAGCCCTGCAAGTGAATAAAGATTATTCCAACCTGTAATATACAAGAACCAGGAGGAATTATGATAATTTATGAATTGATAGACTAAAGCTAAATGAAATGGGACACAGAGGCTGCAGTTAGACTTGAAGCCCTTCTCAATGCAGGGCACAAGGAATAATAATTATCCAGGTATTCATGCAAACCATGGAAGAAAAATTCATAAAGGACCATTAAACACAAAGATACTTTGACAGAGGAAACTCTTAAGGTGCAAACTGTCAGAAACTGGAGAGGATTCTGAGAGAGCATCTCTATCTGCTGTTCTGTGCCTTTTTATGCTCTTGCCTTCACATTTCTTATTCCCAGTGCTGACTCAGGTGGTGAGGCCACATGAGCCCTTGGTCTGAGCCAGGACAGCTGTGCTACAATCCTGGGCAGAGATTATCTCAAGAATGGTCCACCAGTGGCCAGTGAGATTTGGGAGAAGGTGATTTTGCCATTCTCCAGGCCCTGAAGGATGTTGGGTGCTAATATTTGCGGAAAACCCAGACAGAATAACGACAGGCACCCTAAAAACCTTTGAAGAATTTGATGCCATTTTCAGAGCAATCTCAATAGTGCAGAGCAAACACAGCCTGGGACCACACACAGAGCAGAGATACCAAGTTTAATTCATCCTTTACACCATGCAAAGTGAAAGCTTCATGGGAAAAACACTTCCTAAAACTGAATCCAGCAACACTTTAAATTCTGACAGAGGTAATGCAGCATCCTACACAAAGAGCTGGTTGCACAGGCAAACTTACACAGAGAATCACAGAATATTCTGAGCTGGAAGAGACCTACAAGGATCATCAAGTCCAACTCTTTAGGGAATGGCCCATTCAGGGATCAAAGCTACAACCTTGGTGTTATCAGCACCACACTCCAACCAACTGAGCACATCTCAGAGCACACGATACTTCTTTTTATTATTGTTATCTTTGTTGCACTTATTATTGAATTTGTAAAGTTGCAACACACAAAGTAACTTGGTTTTCCTCTAGAAATGGAGGTCAGAAATAACCAGATGGAAATATCATGGTTAATGAAACAAGCAGTAAATTGGTTAATTCATGTGACTAAAGCTGCCTGGAACATAACCTTCCTGTCACACTCATCACCTTAGACAGGTGAACACCAGCAGGAAAAATTATCCTGCTGTGTTTGGAGGCTCAGGATCCTGTCAGAGATCAGGATTCCCAGAATAAGATCCATGCACAGACACCACTCTCCGAACTGGTCTCTCACATAACTTCCAGATTAACCAAGCAGGCAGAGAAGTTAAAGGGGTGCCCGAGGCCGTGGAGGTGACCAGTGGCACAACTGGGAGCAGAAGCCACTCTCTGGGTCACAGCTGACCCACCAAGATCACCCATCTGAGGGGAGGCTTTGCAGGCTCCAACCATGACTGTGTTTTATTGGGGTAAAACCAGCACAGGGTCAGATCAAGATCACAGGATGGAAACACTCACACAAGATTAAATATAAAATATGCAGATATTTGCACTTGGGTGAACTGCACATCGTTTTTAGATGATTTAGGGTTTATTATCTACAGATCATACAGTGAAAAAAGTGAGCTCTTTGAATTAATGCACACCTGCTCGTGATCTGAGAGAACAATAAGGAGCTCCAACTTTTATTTCTCTCTCCTTTTCTGTCTGAGCACTTTGGTAAATTCATCTATTTCCTTTAATCTCCTTCCAGCCACATTCCAGCTGCTTAAGAGACTTTTAATGAGAGCCTGTTCCTGTGCAATGCCCAATGTCCTCTGGATCTGAGAGGTCTTAAAAACCCGTAAAAATCTGCCTTTCCTACCTCTCCCAAGTAAGGAGAAAATCAAAGGGAGCCCCAGCAACCCTCCATATCTGATTTCAGGGGCCTTTCATGTTCCACAGGAATATCTACACCCCACAGAGAGCTGCAACAGGCATTCAGGGAAGGCTGAGGGAATATGGGACATGAGCAAACCAAGGCCACTGTGGTGCACAGGGGTCCTCAAGTCTCCTCTGTCCCTGGCAGGTCAGTGAAACAGTTTTAGTCCTTTCAGAAACATCACATTTAATCCTCCATTTGTCCCTGAATGAAGGCATGGCCAGTGAGTGTTGGACTGTTGGGATTAACTGGGATGGTCTCTGTTTTTACCACCCACTGCCTACAAAGAAGGTGGCAGAAATCCCCAAAGCCTCTAAATTATGAATCTCAATAATCAATATTGGGGTTTAACAACTGATATCAAAGGTTTTGACTTTCCTCCATCAGAGTTGTCGTTTCAGCCCCTCGGGCAGGTGTCTCTATACCTGTTGTCCTCCAGGTTTTCTATCAAGTTTGTGCCCCTCACAAAGTAAAAAAGCTTGAATGAAAACCTCAGCTGAGTTTACACAAGGTTATGAGTTAGAATCCTCTGACAGGGGCTTTGCTTGCTGCAAACCCTCCCTGGGAGCAGCAACAGATGATGTGTCCACATCCAGACTCATTTTTTTAAAAAGAATTCTCCTGAAGCTCCACAGAGAACAGGATATCAAATCCTTACATCAGAGGTCTGGGAGGAGAGGGAGTGACCTGGGTGAGGGCTGAGCTGGGGCCCTTCAGTCAGAAAAAAGCCTTTACCCCTGCCACACATCTCTGCTGTGGCACTGCCCACTCCATCCTCAGACTCCATCTTTCCGAGGCTCACCTGAAAGTTGCCTTCTCTGCCATTTCTGCTCTTTCTCTCTCTTTTTAATACCCCGGTGACTGAAAATGCCAAAAAAAACCAGGCTGTAACAAACCCTCCTGCTACACTGGGCTGTGAGGAATGATGATGCAGCCTGTAAGTAATATCAGCATTTAATTTATCAGCTCAACAGGAAGAGAAACATTCTCTTAAACCTTTCCAGGAGCACTCAGACAGCAGAGTCCCTATTTGAGGTACATTTGGTCCATTAGATTTATCAGGGAAATGCTGCAATTAAACAGTTACCAAAGAAAATGTAGGAATGTGGGTAAATGGGCTAATGGGATGAAAACTAAGACTTGCTGGACATCTCCAGGACACAAGGGAGGTGAGGACAGTGGTTTTGAGGGTGCTTGTATCAACATTAAGATGTCATTTGACATATTATGCTGTTTTCAAAACTATACAAGCCCCAGATTCAATAGACTTGCAAGTCACATGTTGGTTTTACTCCCTAAGGAGCCCAGAAAACTCTTCCATCATGGAATGAGCAGCAATTGTGCCACTGGCTATGGTGGGAGCAGAACCAGCCCTAAATACAGAGGGCACAGGTAGGCTGGACTAAGAGGAGCTGTGAAATCCCAGCACATCCTGTGAAATCCCAGGAATCCTGGCGCCTCTGCACCTACCACAGGTATTTCAGGAGGGGTTCTAAAGGCTCCAGCAGATCTGGCTGCCCACAGAGCACAGGCCAGACTGGCCCATGGATGAGACATGTCCCAGCCTGCTCCTCAGAGGTCTCCCAGGAGAAGGCTTTGATCAGGTTTGTAACTTCCACCTCCCCGACAACATCCTACCTGAGGTGGGTCCCTTCCAGATTCTGCCCTGGCCTAATTCTAGGAGGACTCCTCTGTGAGGAGCTCTTTGCCCTCCAGCACATCCTAAACGCCTTTTCACCTTGAAAACACGGCCCCTGAGGAGCCAACAGGAGGCTGAGAGCTTTTAATGAGGTCTGGAGAGATTCCCACCCCCCAAGGAGATGAACAGCCTGGAAGGAAGAGCTGGCTGAGGCAAGGAGGGAACACCTTCCAGGATGGGGGAGGACTGAAGCAAAGGTGAAACCAGCACAAAGGAAGTGGAGAGGTGCACAGTGGCTGTACCCAGGGGAGCAGCCACTCCTGGAGTCCTGCAGCCAGGAAACCCAACACAGCCCCAACAACAGCCAGCCCACCTTGCACACAGAGCTGAGTTTCTCTCCCTCTCCTAAAAGCAAGTTTTAATTTACCCCCTGTGGACCTTGCACTGGCAGTTCAAGGTCTGTTCAAGCACAGCCAGAGCACTGACACCAGCGAGCTGAGAGCTCCGAGAGCTGGGAATGGAGTGGGAGATCTGCCCACAGCTGCTGTCCTTTAAAAGCCCCTTGTCCTAAAGCCATGGCAAAACCAATTTGTATATTCAGGGCTGATCTGCATCTTTCCCAGGCCCTTGGATGATTTTTGCTGGACTATCCCACACACTTCATGCCTCACTTTTATCCTGATGGAATCAAACTCGGCTTTTTCTTCACCCTTTCAACCAGCAATTTGGCAACCTTTGCCAAATCCCCTGCACACACAGAAAGGGCTCAAGTCCTCTCTCCACCAAAAGCCTCCTTCACTTTTTCTTACACCTTTGCAGGTTTTCTCCATTAAGTGTTTGGAAAGCAAAGATCTGACTCACGTGCCTAAGTCTCTCCTATTTGGCAAAACCTAGAGACAGACACTGACCCAGCTCTCTAGTCCCCTCAATTCAGGAGTAATTTGGGTGTGAGATTGCTTTTCTTCCCAACTGAGGCCACATCAGGCATTCACTTCGAAAATATTTAAGTTCTCTCAAGTCTATAAACTCAATTTTGTATCTGAAAGCGCCCATATTGCTCACCACCAGGAGTTCTTAGACTTTAGTTTCTTCTTGTTACTCCAGATGAAGAGGTGGGAATATGCAGGACACCCCTGTGCCAAAACCCCCGAGGAAAAAACCCCACACTTCAAAGTGAACCTACAGCCTCAGACCCTGAGCTGTGCGTTGTCAAGAGGCAGCACACACAGACTTCATATCCCAGAAAGCAGCTTGCACCAAACAGGTCATTGCCACAAGGTGAGGAATCATTCAGGTTTCTGGAATAAAATCCAGCCTGAGCAACAGTCACTGACAGCTTGGTGTTGTCTGGAAGGGCAGCACAGATTCATTCCCTTCCACTGGCACAACCATGTGCTCCTGTCCCTGTGGGTGGCAAGCCAAAACCACTGCAGCCCAAGCCCTTCAAAGAGCAGGTTCCTACACAGCTCTGAGTGACTGAGAAAAGGGAGCCCTTCCCGTCAGCAGACACTCAGATGTAAGTTAGGCTGAATGATACAATTAATAAATTTAAAATCCAGCTGATTTAAGGAAGCTTTGCAGCAGAAATGAAATAGCAATCTTGTCCTAGGTGAGCAGTGAGAAGCCAGCAGACCTTTCCCAACGAATGTAGGAAGAAATGTCTGGCATTTGGTGGGAGGATCAGTGGAGAGAGAACAAGACACTCCACACGTGTGGAGCACAGACCTGTCCTGAGAGCTACAATCGCTCCCAGCAGTGTCTGAATGTACTAATGTTTGTGCCTGTTCTGCACTCCCTGATACACAAACACACACCCCAACAGCTCTGGGTACCCTCAAGAGAGTCTAAAAAACGTGCCTGAGGAGCAGCTCACGCAGAAAACAAGACAAAACAGAACACTCTGCATGGGAAATTCTGCCTTGACCCAACCTGTTACAAACCCATCTCTGCCTTTACCCCAAGCAAACTACAACGTGGGGGGAGGACCCACCCCCAGGGACAGTCGTGCCCGGGGGACTCTGCAGCGTCCCAGGCTGGAGTAGCAGCTCTGCCTCCCTGCACCCGAGGGGACCCCTCTGTCCCTGCGCTGGCTTTAGTCCCGTGGAGCCCCTCAGCACCCCGGGGTCACCCTCCCCTCCCTGCTGGGCCCTGGCTCCCTGTGCCAGCCCCATCATCCCACCCTCTGCCCCCCAGGGAAGCCGCCTGCAGGGAGGAATCAGTGCCAGCCACCACCCGGGGCTAATTCCCACCCTGAGCAGGCACGGGGCACAGTTCAGAGCTACAATCCAGTTTTCCTCCCTCTTGCTCCCAGCAAACAGCACGTCCCACCCCATTTCCCTGTCCCGCTCTCGCAGGTTGATCTTCCCCGCGTCCCCTCTCTCCTGCTGCCCGGGGGGGCTCCTGCGACCCCAAAACCACCGCGGCCCCTTTCCCTCCTTCTCTGCCCCGCCGGACCGCGCCCGCCGTGCCGGCTCTGCCCGGGCCTGCCTGGGACTGCTGCGGGCGCTGCAGGTGCGGGCCAGGCCGGGACCCCCCCGGAGCGGTCGGGACGGTCCGAGGGCCGGGGCAGCCCCGTGGAAGCCCCCGCGACCCCTCCGCAGGGCATCCACGGGACCCGCGATCCCACGGGAACCGCGATCCCGCGGCCCGGGACTGCGCCACGGACACTCCGAGCTGCCCCACGGACACTCCGAGCTGCCCCACGGACACTCCGCATCCCCCTGCAGAGCCCGTGCACTGTCCCACGGACACTCCTCCTTCCCTCCCAGACCCCGTCGCTGTCCCACGGACACTCTGTCCCCTATCCCCGGATCCCGGTGCTGTCCCGCGGACACTCCCAACTGTCCCACGGACACTTCCGATGCCAACCTCTCCGGGTCCCTTCGCGCTCCCTCCGTGTCCCGCGGCGCGGACGGCGGCGCCGGGGCCGGTGCCCGCGGGCGATGGCTGACCCGCCAAGTAGGGCGGCGGCGGGCTGGCGGCGGCAGGAGGAGGAGGAGGAGGAAGGAGGAGGATGCGGCTGAGGGCGGCGGTGGAGCCGCAGGTGCGGGGCGATTGGCGGGTCCAACTCGCTCTGGGCAGCAGCCCGGCAACGGCGGCTCCTTTAGCGGGAGGCGGGGCGGCCCCGTCCCGTTCCCATTCCCGTCCCTTTCCCACCGCCGCCGGGCACCCCCGGGGTTCCCTGGGGACCCGCCGCCCCCTCCAGCCCTCGGGGACGCCGCGAAGAGTCGTGCTCCTCTGGGTCCCTCCATCCTCGCGGGATCCCTACATTCCCATAGGATCCCTCCATCCCCACGGGATCCCTCCCTCCCCGCGGGATCCCTCTATCCCCACGGGATCCCTCCATTCCCACGGGATCCCTGCATCCCAGCCGGGTCTCTCCATCCCCGCAGGGTCCCAGGACGACGCTCGGGGCTCTGCAGCTCCCAGACCGTGCTGGGGCATCGCTAGGACCTGCACCACGCTCGGGGATGCCCAGCAGTGCCCCATGGAATGATAACGGTGGGAGAACATCGCGGTTCCAGCCTCAGCGCTGCCCTCGGCGGCTGTTTGTGAGGGATGGAGGTGTTGGGGAAGAGGGGAAGAGGCACCTGCCGTGCCCGGGCACCCAGAACCCACCCGAATCATCCCTCCTGCTGCCTGAGCTCCCTGCTCTGATGTTCATGGATGGAGCAGGAGGATCCCAACACACATCCCAGAGCATGGACAGACACATCTAAGTAAGTATGCGATGCACAAGCAACACCTCATAGAAATGCTGGTGGGAAGGACCCTTTGGAGGGCTCTGGATCAACCTCCTGTCCCAAGACAGGCTGCTGTCAAGTCTAGAGAAGGATGGCTATGACTTTGTCAGGCCATGTCCTGCAGAACTCCAAGGGTGCCCATTCCCATGCCTCTCTTATCCTACAGATGCACAACCCTCCAGGAGAAGTGTTTCACATCCAGCCCGACCCTCCCAAGTGCAAGGAGACAAACTTTCATACGGGAGCTCCACAACAAATTTCCAGAACCCAATGGTGGACTTTGCAACAAATGTTAGGAAGGTGTAACCCCAATCCCCTGAAAACACTCCCTCAAAATCCCAGAGCTGTGGAGCCACACAAGAGGAAGGGCTCTGGGCAGGCAGACCGGCACGGGAAACCAGCCCCCTCCAGCAATAACAGGGCAGCTGTGCTGAGCTGGTGGGGCCCTGCTGGATGTCCCACCCTCCTCCAAACCTTGTGTACCTGGAAGGTGCTTTGCAAACAGCACAAAGGTGTGTGTGAGGCGGTGAAATCCAGCCCTTCCTGGTAAAGAACTCCAGCTGAACCTGGGATTGGTCCTGCAGCAGGATCCTCAAATATCTCAGGACAGGGAGGGTGAAGCCCTGTTCTCTACCATTGTTGTTCTCCAGTCTGTTCTGGGGCTTCTCCTGTTTGTTACCTACACGGGGGCTCCTTGTGGCACTTCCCTGGGCAGAGCATCTCTGTAACCCCTCCCTGCCTGACAGAGACGGGCTGTCAAGGACTGCTGGTTTTAGGAGAGGGATTAAGGTAAGTAAGGACAACATGACCAGTTGCCATCCCACACCAGTCCCACTACAGTAGGAAGAGAAAGCCCTGCTCTCCTTTCATGCTCTGACCTGAGCTGGGCTGTGCCCTTCCAGCCATGGTGACACAGGAGGTTGAACAGGGTTGTTTTTTGGGAAGGGAAGCAGAGGAAGGTGTGTGGCTGCATGTCAGAAAAGTCTGGATTCATGAAGGGGGTAAGATGGGAGTCTCATATACCATGAAAAATGAGGTGAAGAAGGGAAACACAACTGTCTTCAGCCCTTTCAGAACTCCCCAACATCCAATGCTCCTCACTGTCCTAGGACCCTGCTGACTCCTCTTGGTCTTCCCTCTAAACCTGCTCTGCCTCAGCCTTGTTGCCTGAATATTCAAGGAGGATCAAAGTTCCATTTTTCCTGCCCCTCTCAGAATCTTTTCTCCTTTTCTGCTCTCAGCTCATTAGATGACACACAGAGACTTGCTGATTTAGTTACTCCTGTTCAGGTGTTTGCAGAAGAATGGCTTTTGATGCTATTTTTCATAGAGATCCAGAATAGTTTGGGCAGGAAGGGACCTTAAAGACCATCAAGTTCAAGCCATGGCAGGGACACCTTCCACTAGCCCTGGCTGCTCCAAGACCTGTCCAACCTGGCCTTGAACACTTCCAGGGATGAAGCATCCACATTTTTCACCAAAATATATAGGAATGACTGGGAGTGGGGGGTTACTTTTGATAACCCTCTCATTTCTTGACTGACTTCTTGCTACCATAACAGCACGCAGAGGACACAAGCCTGGCATCAAGGACTCATGGATGTTGGCATTTTTCTGAGAGCACACCACAGAATGCAATTCTGCACTGGGATTATTCTTCAGCCACAGTGCCAGGGTGTCCCTAAGCAGACCATGGGAGCAGGTCAGGAAGAAGGCAGCCACCTGCCTCCAGCCCTGAGAGTGGAACCACATGGGGAGCACCACGCCATGCTCCCCACTGTCACAATCCAGTCTTGATGTCTGGCAAAGAAGGTGACAGTGCAGCCTCTGCAGTTCTGCTTTCCAGATTTGAGTTCTCTGGTGCACCAGAGTCCAAATCCCTTGAGTACTAAAGCAGCCACAGCCCCTTCTCCCAGACTTTTTGAGAAGCTGTGACACCATTGAAGCCACTCCTGGGAGTTCAGCAGCTCAGAGGAGCTGCCTGGATGTGTGTTCCCTGCCCTGGTGGGCAGAGCAGAGTTCATGCAGCACCTCTGCCAACAAGACTGAGGGAATGGGAGGGTGGCAGCTCCTGGACAAAGCTGTGGCAGGTGAGGAGCTTTTAGTAGTTCTGGAAGCTCTTGGAAGTCCACGACTGCCCAGCCCAACACACCTGGACAGATTCCCATGAAGCCTCATAGAGGAAGGAAAGAGGGCCAGATCCCACGGGATTGTGCAATCCCACAGGGACCTGCTGAGGAAGGTGAAGAGGACTGGCCAGGATCCAGGTGATGAAACACCCACAGAGGTCAATTTGTGCTGATGCACCAACCTTTCAGTCCCAGACAGAGAATTCCAAGGAAAGACCAGGTCATTGAGGGCTGCCAAGGGAGGCAGGTCAGCAGTGGGGTGAAGACATGAACACCTCTCTGGTGCCTCCTGGAAAGTGTCTCTGATGTGAGAAAGGGTCTTCCCATGCACTTTGGAGGCCACAACTACAGCCAGATTTTTTTACAGCTTTGACAGTGCCTATTTCTATTGGCAGAGTTGTGCTTGGCAGGACACATTGTCCCTTCTGGCTGGTGTGAAGGAGGGAACTTCAAATGGTATGTGAGTGACTGGGGAAGAGGTGGGAGCTGCAGGGCAGAGGGAGCAGCCCCACTTCACAGTCCCAGCTGACTGTGCACACCATGGTCCTGCTGAGGCAGGGTCTGCACTGAGGAGCTGCCAGGAGGTTCTGGGCAAGCTGAACATGCTCTTATGCCATGGAGGGGGTCTGTCATGGAGCTGTCCTGTCCTTCTTGGTCCTGGTTCCTTCTGCCAGGAAAGAGAAGCCTGGAAGAGGTTGGCTAAGGGAGGACAGTCCTTGCTGTACTTCTTGCTTTTCTCATCCCAAGCTGGCAGGACAACTCGAGATGAGTCTTCAGCAGGAGGTGTCAAAGGGACACATGGGACAAGGTGAGTGCTCATCTTGTCTCCAGAGCTCTCTTCCTTCTTGGCTTTTTGGGGAGCCACTGTGGCAGGGCCTGTCCCCATAATTCCTGTCTTGGTCACAAGGTGTGAGGGAGCCACGTGTGGGGAGAGGAGGGGCCTTGTGCAAGGAGAACACTTGTGAACATATTGGGGAAAATGCAACAAACCTCAGGAGTCTGGTTGGTCAGTGAGGAGCTGGGTCAGAGGGAGAGCAGAGCGAGTTTGTGTCTGAAGGTTTCAGGAGAGAGAGATACTGGGCAGAGCTGGAGGAGGACAAGCTGGTGGTGGAGGTGGGCAAGAAGCAAGTCCAGGAGCAGGAATGTGGGTGGTTTAGTGCTTGGCTCAGGAATTTGTGCCAACAGCAGGAATGGAAAAGGCTTTGCCAGAGGCAGGGCTGAGGCTCAGGTGTGTTGGGGACTTTGGAGGAGAAGCACATAACACAACAGGAGAAGGGAAAACTGGTGACAACAGGAAGGTAGCAGGAGCACCTGAGAGGGTCCCCCTGTGTGGGTGAGAAGACCGTTCTACCTGCTCCATTTGTTCCACTGCTCAGTGTAAGACCAAGGCTCAGGCTTTGTCATGGAGTTCACAAGCCAATAAATCCTATAAAAGCCTGGAGAAAGGAGAACAGTTTTCTTCTGTCCTGGCATGTTGTTTTACCCCAGTTCCTGGGGTCATGCTCCAGGGCTTGTCATTGTAGATGTCTCTCTAGTTAAATTATTTCCTTTCAGAGCTGATTTGATCTGTGCTGCTTTGAAAGCAGTTTTAGGGATGTTTCCCAAGGTACCATGGCCATATTTCTTCTAAACCAGGCGGTTTCTGAGTCAGCTGCTCATTGCCCTATTCACTGTCCCGTAGCCATTTGGACAAGTCCCTGTCTCAGTAGTTATTTCATACCTATAGTTTATGTAGGGTTTCATATATGGCATTTCAAGGACCTTCTAATTGAATTTCAGTTGCCACCTGACTTTATTTGATTAACAGAAAAGAGGCATTTTGTGAGGCATATTCTGAGATTTCAGAGAAAAGTTATTTTGAGGGATTCATGGAAGTTGAAGAAACCTTCCCACTCAGTGCTTCAATATGCTGGAGTTTGGCTGTGTAGGAATTTCTGACACTCTGATATTGATCACGTGTATTGGGAAAAATCCTCCCACTTTCCCAGCAAGGAGCTTTGCAAACCCCACCCCACTGATCCAAGTTGTAAATTAATCCATACATCCCTATCCTGGACAGAGATCCCTATCCTGGACAGAGATCCCCACGTGCTCAGAGTCTGGCTGTCACTGGCATTGTCACAGGGACTGCTGCCGATGTGCCTTTGGCCAGCACACTGCACAAGCCTCTCCTTCTGCTGAGTCCCTCCCTGTCCCAGCAGGGTGAGCCCTGGCACTGCCAGACCCCTGACCCCAGGCCATGGCATGTGGAGTGTGCCCGGGCTGCGAGGGATCCTTTCCGTGCCTGTTGGGAATTACAACCAGCTTGGCAACTGCTGGAGTAAGAACTGCACTCATCCTTTGGACAGAGCCCAGGGCTCCAGCTGAGGATTCCCAGCCCTCCTTCAGTGCTCCCATCACTCAGTACCTTGGATCACCCTCATCACATTCCCAGCACCTGCTCTGGTTCTCCTGGATCTTCAGTGTCAATGAGGAGAGTGGGATGGCAGGTATTCCACAGGTGCTTCCTGTTTTGGTGTCCAGCCATAATTCCTGATGTTCTGTTCTCCATGATGACCACCCAGTAGATTTGAGGTGATATTTTTATAGAAGGCTGTGCTTAATTAAGCACTTGTTGTACATTAGAAACTCATTATCAAGAAAGGGAAGCTGATTAATTATCTCAGATGTAGAAATCCAGACCACAGACAGCCTCTCATCATCCAACAGACCTCTCCTCCCGTCCCACCTCAAACAGGGGCGCAGTGGAACAGGGAAAGGTTTGGACAACTTGATCTGAGACAGAGAAAAGATCTGGAGAAGAAGCTACAGAGTAGGGATCCTTCAGTTTGGATAAGGGACAACTGATGCTGATACAACAGTGCTTGTCCAGACCCCTTCGTTTCACAGAGCGTGGACAAGAACTTACAATTATTGTGGCATCAAATTAAATAAAATCAAATAAAACCTAAAATCCCACACTGGATGCTGTTCTTCACACCACCAGGACATTGTCACCAGGAACTGTGGGACTGCACCAGGAACTGTGGGACTGCAGGTGACTCCACGTCACAGAAGCCAAATGTTCACGTGCAGTTTAAGGAGAAACCACGTAGATTTATGGAAGAAAAAAAAAACCACTGTTACTAAAACCATCAACACCCCCTTGGGCTGGGGAAGTCCCTAAGCTGCAAATTCTTGGTGTCTGGGAAATTTTTTCAGGAGAAGAGTCGTTACGTGCACATTCTGTTCCTGTGATTTTCCCAAGGAATCTGCTTTTGCTCGGAGTTGCTGCTGGATGGGAGCCAAATTTCAAAATCTAAACAGAAAATTGGGGAAATTGTGAAAGAGATCAAAAGAAAAATCAAATTACAAAGATGGCAAAAATGAAAGCAAGGGACGTGTCATGGATTAGAAGCACGCAAAGCTTGGAAAGATGAAAGGCAGGAGGGAACACGCTGAAACTCCTCTGGAAATGCCCATTGCTCCCTGACATCCAAGTACCTGGTGGGGATTTCCCACTGTAGTTTTGTCTGGAGAGGCAACAGGTCCAGCATTTGGATCCACAGTCACCAGTGGGGGTGGGAAGTAGCCTCATGTACCCACTTGTCCCATGGGCAGTTTGTCCAGGGCAGGGCACACTGCTGAGGGGCACAATGGCCCCGGGGACCCTCGAGTGGGGTGGACAGGGATGAAGTAGAAGCATCAGGAGACTCCAGAGGACCCGAAGGGTAACTTGGATTCTTGAAATCCATGTTCCTCAGGGTCTGCCTCTCACCACAAAGAGAAGCTGTGGGAGGGGTGCTGTGAACTGCACTGGGAGCATCCCCACCTTCACCACACTGCAGGACATTTTCCAACCTAAATCCAGTCTGGACCTGATATAAACTGGAATCCTGGATTTCCTACTTCCTTTGCTGGTGGAAGGTCCATGTCTGTGCAGGGAGCTGGGTGGTGGAGGTGGAGCAGTCAGATGTTTTCAGGGCAGTTTGAGGTGAGCCCTGTTGGTGCTGCTTGTCCACATCAATGGTGTGTTGGGCCACCCAGGGGGGATGGGGCTGAGGTCTGACATGGAGCATGAGCAGGTGTCCCTGCCCACAGAAAGGGAGTTGGGATTAGATGTTCTTCATGGTCTCCTTCCAACCCAAACCATTCTGTGATTCTATAATGAAGAGCCAAAATGAGGGGTCAGCAGAGTCTGCAGAGCTGTGTATTAGTAGGACCTGTTGTGCTCTGACAAGGGGTAATGATTTTACACTAAAAGAGGGTAGATTCAGATTAGATATAAGGAAAAATTTTTTTAGTACAAGGGTGCTGAGGCCCTGGCACAGGTTGCCCAGAGCAGCTGTGGCTGCCCCAGCCCTGGAAGTGTCCAAGGCCAGGTTGGACGGGGCTTGGAGCAACCTGGGCTAGTGGAAGGTGTCCCTGCCCATGGCAGAGGGGTTGGAATGGGTTGGCCTTTAAAGGTTCCTTCCAACCCAAACCATCCTGTGATTGCTCAAGACAGGACTGAAGAGCAGGGTCAAGATAGTCCTTGCACCCTGGAGGAAACAGGAGGACAGAGGGGAGATCACCCATCCTGGTCGTGCCATGTCAGTCTTGCTGAGGTCCTAGGAAAGGGTCAACAGCTCAGAGAGGCTTCCAAAGAGGTCTCTTGGATGGATGGAAAAGGACTGTTGATCACAATTAATACTCAGTCAGTCCATGTAGAGCTGCTGGGTTCTGGGGAATCAAGGACTGCTGACAAACTGAGCCAGTCTGAGAGCCCACTGCTGCTCCCCTTCCTTTCTTCATCCCCCCTCTGCTCCCAGCATCAGCCCTGAGCACTGTGTTACACCCTGTTCTGCACAGTTCTGCATCCTCAGCGATCTGATCCATGGAGAGCTCTGTGGGCCCTGAGCCCATTCCAGGTGGGAGGGAGGGAGGGAGGGATAGATGGATGGATGGATGGATGGATGGATGGACACACAGCTCTTGGCAGAGGCAGAAGAGACGTGGAGAGCAGCCCCTCCTTCTGTCAGTGCTGTTCCCTGAGCTGCCACCACCTCAGGGAGCTTCCCAAGAACATCTTGTCCCAAACCCACCTTTGTCCTGGTGGCCAAACCTGCAGCCACAGCAGGGGCTGGGTGTGAGCCCCTGCTCAGCCTGAGCCCTGCAGTGCCAGCCAAGCTCCCAGCTGAGCTTGGGTGAGCTGAGCCTCACCCACAGTGTGGAGCTCCAGCCCACATTGTCCTTTCTCCCAGCTGTGCTGCAGCTCCCAGGTGCTGATGGTCTGGCCAGTGTGAACAAATTGTTATTCCCAAGGCACTGAACACACAGCTCATCAGTCAGGGGCGTTCCGATGGATGAGTCAGGCCTAGGAAAACAAAATCCAGGGAGTGCAGCCAAGCAGGGACTGTCCTGCCCCTTACCCATCCTCAACCAGCATCCCAAGAGTGGGACCGAGTCCTGGATCATTTTTGAACCCACAAATACTTTGGGGAGTTGTGTTTTGAATCCTCTGGGTTTGCTTTAAGCCACAGTTTCCTGGCCACAGTGTGTGGGCCAGTGCTAAGTGCTCTGAGCTCCCTTTTGCCATGAGCTGCACACTGCAGACACTGCTCTGAGAGGACAAACAGCCACCCACAGGAGCAAGGAAGTGATTAAGGGGAAACAAAGTGGATGTGGATGCCAGACTTGAGGGTTCTGAGAGCAGGAATGAACTACTAACAGTCTCAAATCGATCATCTGCTATTTCTTCAGCAAATAAATTGGAGTGGGGGAGAGCCTGGGAGACTTAGAGGCAAAACACTGTGCTGAGAGGAATAGAAAAGAACAGAACAGAAATAAATTTGGGCTGAGAGGGAAGGGAGGAAGTGTATAATGCACACTTCGATGAAGAAGAAGGCAGGGGTTAAAAACATTAATATTTAAGCTACAGCTTAGTAAAAAAAAAAAAACAAGGAAAAAGTGATTAAAATCTACCAATATAAACCCTCCATGCAGATTTGGCAAGCTGGGCTCTCTTGGGGGATTTACATTCCTTCCTTCTGCAGAGGGAAAAACATCACAGCCTGAATTAGCAACTGGACTGTCCGAGGGGAAATCTCCCCCTCGCAGGGATGGCTCGACTTTGAGGTCTAAATTTGCAACCTAAACACATAAAACCGGGCTGAATTAAGAGCAGACGTGAGTCCTGCTCTGATCCTGGATAAAACCAAGCTGCCAGGGCTGGGTTTCCCCGTGTCCATCCCTCCCTTCGCTGCCGCCGCGTTGCCAGCAGGTGGTACTGTGCCCCCAAGGATCGCTCACGGAGGGGCTTTGCCAGGGAAAAAAAATCCTTTCCAAACACTTGGGAAAGGTGTTCGCTATTTTTCCCTGCCCCGTGGGCTCACCCTGCTGCTCTTGGAGCCCTTTTCTTGCCCTGAGCTCCTGAGGTGAGGTGTGAGGGCTGTGGGGACACCTCCCATCACTCCTCAGTAACACGACCACAGAAGTGACTGGTAACTTGGATTTTGCTCCCTCCCCATCACCTGGAGCAGTTCCACCTCAGGCAGCTGAGGGAGATGGGATGCAATGGGCTACCCCTCTGTGGATGGTTCTTCTGGAATAGTTGTCCTCCTACATCTTCACAGCTGGGACACCCCAGTCAGTGATGGGCACTGCCAGGCCCTGGGAAGGTGTTTGCAGGGATAGAATCTCTACCTGTGCTTTGCTGAACAGCCCAGGTTTGGCTGTGGTGGGACCAGGAAAGCCCCAGTGACCCAGAGTTTCCACCCACACCACAAATGGACCTGGCCCAGGTTGCCCAGAGAAGCTGTGGCTGCCCCTGGATCCCTGGAAGTGTCCCAGGCCAGGTTGGACGGGGCTTGGAGCAACCTGGGCTGGTGGAAGGTGTCCCTGCCCATGGCAGGGGGTGGAACTGGATGGGCTTCAAGGTCCCTTCCAACCCAAACCGTGTGTGATTCCGTGATCCACGTGGCACCCCGCTGGATGGCACTGTGTCCCACACTCCGAGCTCTCCATCCTCTCGTGCTTATCCCCCAGCCCGCGGGAAGCACGGCAGGGAGGCAGGTGCCCTGCAGGTCGGCAGCAGGTTCTGCATCACCTGCACTGCGTTTTAGGACAGTTTTCCTGGAAAAAAAAGGATGTTTTTCGAGAAACGCCAGTAATTGAGAATCAGCCACTGGTTGCAAAAGTGTGAGCAAGACAAAAGGTGCTGCACATGCCAGTTCTGATTCACAAACATTCACCTTTGTGATCACAGAGACAGTGATCCTGCTCCAGTACACAGACAACCTGCTGGTTTCCATGTTCACTTTCCATCAAAAATGTGATAAATCAAAAGGAGCAACAGATAAAGGTAGCACTGATGTAAACAGAGATTGCTCCCCAAAAAAGGTTATTTTTACAGCTGTCACCACTTACCCCACAAACAGGACACCAGGATAACTGGGAGGGTAACTCCAGGAGGGTAACTCCATGTGGCTGTGATGACACAGTGACAGAGAAATTTAAGCCAGAGCAGTGGCCAAGGAGGGCCTGAGGAACCCCCACCTGAGGAGCCCACACCTGAGGAACCCCCACCTGAGGAGCCCACACCTGAGGAACCCCCACCTGAGGAGCTCACACCTGAGGAACCCCCACCTGAGGAACCCCCACGTGGGGAGCCCTCAGCCTCTCTGAGGGGTGGGGAACACTGTGGGGTGGGTACAGAGAAGACCACACTGACTGGGGGATGTTCCAGTTGGGTTTTTTTTTTCTTGTTATGGAACAGAAATGGAATTACAGGGATCAAAAGTGAGGCTCTGGTATGTTTTTAGCTCCAGCTTCCCCCAGCAGTAAGACCTCCAAGGGTGGCCCACTTATCAAGCTACATGATGGAAAGATGATGCTCACACAGTCTGAGGGGTGCAAGTTCCTTTATTTTTGTCTACAGACAGCAGGGAAGGCACTGCAGGAGTGACAGAGCCTGGGAATTATCAGCTGCTCTGCAAAGCAGGACCATGGAGCTGACAAATAAAGTCCTGGTTGGGTGGAAGGAGGATGGGATGTGTGTCCAGGGAGCAGCATTGGGAACAGGAGACAGAGCTGCCCAGAACAGGAAAATCTGGCAAAGACAGGCAAAATCCTGCCTGCAAACACTTGTCCGAGTGGGTGCCCATTGATGCAGCTGCTCTTCATTCAAGGATATCAACCTCCCTTCCTTGAAGGCCAGTTCTTCCTGAGCAGGGAGGTTCTCCCTGGGCATGGGACACTGACAGACACCAGGAGCTCCAGGTGAGCAGGCAGGGCCCATGTCTGAACTGGCACTTGGACCCTCCAGCCCCACTCAGGGCCTGGCTCTGCTCTCAGAGGGTGAGAACCAGAGCAGGTTGTCCACCCTGGCCTGGGCTCTCCCTCTATCCGTCTGCCTCACTCCTGTCACAGAATCCAACACCTCAGCTCAGCACAGGAGTGGGAAAGGGGCTCTGGAGCAAAGTTCTAAAGGTTGGGAGGGTGAACAGGGCCCAGCCTCGGTCACCACCCCACATCCCAGCCATTCCTGCTCTTTCAGAGCTCACCACCAAAGACCCGAGAAGACCTGAGTACCCCCAACAACACATGAAAAAACAGAATTGGCCTCTGATAAGCAGGTGAGCCCACCTGGCCACGGGGTGAGAGCTGCAAGCTGAGCTATGCTCTGCTCCCAGTGCTGTCCTACCCCTGCAGGAGACTCATTTCTCTTGCTGCCACCTCTGCCTTCCCTTTGCCTTTTTATCTCGTGTGTACAACACCAAAGGGGCCCGAGCAGGACCTCTGGCAGCACATCACACTGTGGACTGGGAGTGCAAGTCCCCAGCTCCAACCTCACCCTGGGGTAGACCCAAGAGCACAATCTGAGCTCTACAACACAACTTTGGGACTTGTGTTATGCATCTGCCACTGGAGGAATCAGAGGAGGCAGCACAGGGCTGGATATATCCCTTTCATTTCAGTTCCTGGCACTTGGTCAGCCAGATCCCTCCCAAAAACCCAGGAGCTGTGGCAGGCAGGAAAACTGCCTCCAGCTCCCCTGGAAGAGGTGTCCAACCCCCCTTCATCGTGGGGGCTGTTCGGGTGCCAGGGTTGGTGTGAGCTGTTTGTCAGCTCTGAACAAGTAACAATTCCATGACTACAGAGGAACTGGGGGTGGTGAGTTGTGGGGGAATAATGGGCTGGAAGAGGCTGGTCCTGCCCTGAGGGGATGGTCTCCAGGGCACAGGGAGCACAACTTGTCCTAGATTTTTTTTTTCCCCCTTTTTTTTCCCCTGAGATCCGAATGTATAGTTGCAGGAGGGGACAAGGGGGGAAAATGAGCTGAAGACTCGTAACTGCAGAGGCCGTTCCCTGTGAGCAAAGGGCCACATGTCCCCTTTTATCGCCAGCCATAATTCCCTCCTTGGCTCAAAGGCGGCTGTGAAAAGAGCAGGACTGGTTCAAACTTCCTTGGGGTCTCCGTGGCAACCAGCCCTGCAGGAGCCTTTTCTTCCTTTCCCCATTTTCCTCTTTTGTTGTTGTTGTTGTTGTGTCATTAAAACTTCCCGGATTGAATCCCCACCAGGCTGCTCCGCAGGCACCGCTCCAGCCCTCCTGTCTGCCCTGCCTCCAGCCAGCTGCCCTGCCTTTTCTCAGCCCCTGCACCAGCCAAGCTCAGCCCCAGCCCAGCAAAGCCCACTCCAAACTCAACCCCAGCCCAGCAAAGCCCAGCCCAGCTTCCCATCGGGATGTTTGTCCTGTTCCACTTCATCCCTCCCCAGTACTTTAATTTCCTGCACTCCAGCCCAACATCCTCAGAGTAATCAAGGGAAAATGGTGCTTTCCTGATCCCCTGGGTTGGGCTGTCTCAGAAGGGGTGTGGGGCATTCCAGACCTGGCACCCCTGCCCTGCAGACCCAGGGCTGAGCAGAGCCTCTCTTGCATCTGTTTGGGCACAGAGAGGGCTCCTGGGGACCTGTGGAGCCTCATGGCCTTGGACAGCCAGTCCTGGCCATGCCAGTGCCAGATCCAGCACAGATCCCACACCCACTCTGAGTGCAGGCAACAACTCAAGAGAGGCTGAGATCTGTCTCATCCATCCCTACCTTGGCAGCACCACTGCCAAGGAGTGCTGTGACCTGGAGCTGGGTAAAGAAGCAGTAAATATGGTTTAGAGCTCCTCCTGTGTTGTGTTGGCTGTGCTGGACTGTTACACTTCCCTGCTGGCAGGGCAGGGCTGGGGTGGGAGTAGCTCTGGGGTGTGGGGAGTGAGGCTCCAATCTCTTCTCCCTGGTGACCAGTGACAGGACCCAGGGAACAGCTGGAGCTGTGCCAGGGCAGGGTCAGGTTGGATCCCAGGGAAAGGTTCTTCCCCCAGAGGGTGGTTGGCACTGCCCAGGCTCCCCAGGGCAGTGGGCACAGCCCCAAGGCTGCCAGAGCTCCAGGAGGGTTTGGACAATGCTCTGAGGGACAGGGTGGGATTGTTGGGGTGTCTGTGCAGGGCCAGGGGTTGGACTGGATGGTCCTTGGGGGTCCCTTCCAGCTCAGGGTGCTCTTTGACTGTGATTCTAGGCAGGGGCATTACCTGTGGGCTCAGCAGCCTGCACAAGGGCTCAGCAAGGAGAAGGTCTCCCATCCTCAGCCTGCTCCAGTTCACTCCCCTGACCACACAGCCCAGGAGACACAATACTGATGTAAATTCAGCAGCTCCTTTTCCTCCAGCAGCACAGGCCCTCACCAACATTAGAGGGCCCCAGGATTTCCAGCTACAACATCATGGAAAGTCATAGCCTGCAGCAAAAAATAGCTGGGCTCATTTTTTACCCACCTCCAGGATAGTGCTAGACTGGAGTCCTGGGGAAGGAGAGAAGGAAGGGGAGGACTGACACTACTCCCTTTGCTCCCCATCCCTCCCCCATCCCTGGGATGCATTCCTCCAGATGTCAAGGTAGACAGAGCTGCCTTCAAACAATCCAAGACCTGGGGCGTAGTTTCTTCTCATGCTCAGCTCATGCAATTACTCAGATTTACAGCAGCTCTGAGAGGCAGCTCAGCCTCTCCCATAGACTGAGGCTGCCCTCAAAACTGCCCTTCACTTCTAGTTCCAGAGACAACATTCACTGACTTTCCAGCACTTTGTGTAATGGGCCTGTTCCCAAAAGATCTCTGGGACCCACCATCCAGGCTTTATATTCCCATGGCACATCCTCATCCACCCTGAGCCACCTCTGCTCCCACACACTCACCCATGTGCAGACCTTGGGCACATAGGGTGGCAGCTGCACATCCTCAGCCTTCCTGCTCCCCCCTCTCCTGGATCCTCACCTACTGCTTCCAAATGGAGTCAAAAATCACATCATTGTACAAGAAAGTCTTCTGGGACCTTGTCCACAGGTATTATCCTACCCAAAGGTGCTGAGGTGAAGACTGAAGAGAACCCTAAGTGTCATCTGGAGATATTTTTCCTGCTAAAAGCTGCAGGTTGATGGGACAAGTGTCCTACTGTACCTTAACTTGAGGAGAGAGCAGGGGTGACTTGGAGTAGGGATGATGTGGGTATAAGAACAGAAGGGGAACAGAGAAGACTTTAAAGCTGCCTCCCAAGTGCTGCCCCTGTGTCAGCCCCTTGCTGCAGCAGTGTCCCCACACGGTGCAACGTGGGCCAGCACTATTTGAGGCAAAGCTCTGCCAGTCAAACATAATAATGGCCTTGTATTTACTGGACTTTGCCCTGGGTTTCACTGCTCCAAGTTGCCATAGTCACTAAAACCCATGAGTTAGGGCTTCATTAGGTGATTCCTTTTCAGTGGCAAGATAGAAGAAAGATGTGAAAATCTAACAGAGTTTGAAGTGCTGAAGGAATTTAAGTAGATGACACTGAAAGAAAGATGCTTTTCCTCACAGTCTGTAAGAGCTCCAGGTCGGTGGCACCAAGATGAAGTTCCTTAGAGGATTTCTGGCTCACTGGCAATGGTGGGGGAGCCAGGACTCAGCATTTCCACTTCACTGTTTCCTGTGATCCTCTGGCCACAGAGCAGGATAGATGTGAATAAAACAACTAAACCAGGGGCATCACCATTTATCCTTCTTGTATCCTTCAAACACAAAAACTGGGATTCCAGTTCTGCTCATATGTTCATCTGCTCAGTATTTATGAAGCCTGTGATTCATGACTGTCCCTTGGTGTTCTGGTTCAGGGCTGCCCAGAGGGTGAGACAGCTCCCTCCTGAAGGAGCTGAGAGGATACACACAGAAACAGGGATTTCCACAGGTTTACAAGTCAGAAATTCAGGGGCAGATAAGGAACCTGAGACAGCAAAACTGCATGAGGAGTCATTGGCAAAGTTGAGAACAGAACCCTTATTTCTTGAGTTTGGATCTGAAAACAGGTACTACAGCAGGTTACTCTGCCAGTGTTTTAAAATGAGAGGCTCTGAGATTCCCTGGAACTGGCATTAAAGCTCTGCTGGAGCAAAGATGGGGATGAGGCTCCCAGCAGGGACACGGGGTGGGCGCGGCCAGTCCAGGCAACGTTGGGGGCAGAGAAAAAGCATCCTCAGAGTTGCTCCATCAAAATGGGTGACCCTTCCAAATGTAACCCCAGAATACCAAGGCCTGACATTTTGAAAGGCCCCCTGAATTCTGCAGGATGGTGGGTAAAGGCAGGAGGACAAGTCACAGTACCTCGAGCACTGATGAGACAAGGTGCAGAGGATAAACACAGAGAAACACTTTGGGAAGCAGAAATTATTATAGAGAACTTGCAGCATCAAGTAATTAGTGCAAAAATGATAGGAATCATCGAAAGTGTAGTCAGTAAGTGTAAAATATGTTTGCAAAACAGTCCCCAGTCCTACAAAAGATCTCCTTTGGGGGTTACAAGAAGAGGGAACTGTCCTGGACATTACTGGCAAATAGGTTTTCCTGAGTTACCTCAACAAGGGAGTTTTAGTTGGTACATTTTCTGGATGGCATGAAGCTTTTCCCTGCCACCCCAACAAAGCAAGGGAAGTTACCAAGGTGTTGTTAGAAGAAATAATACCCCAATTCCATTGGAAATGTCAGATCACTGGTGGTAAAGCACATGGAGAAGATCCATGGAAATACACAGCATTGTTTCTGTCCAAAGCCCAAAGTGAGGAATATCCACCAGGCCCTCCTTTAAGCTGCTCTGCTCAGGTGTTAACACAGGATGGCTCTTTCCAGGTAATGACCACCTGGGTGAGCCCAGGGAACATCAGCTAAGGTGTGAAGAACCAGGAACAGCAGAGGAGAACTGCCTGTGAGATCCAGGGGGGACACAAAGGACCTGGGAGAGAGATTTGGCCAAGAAAGCTGAGGAACAGGTAAGTTTAGAGGGAAATGTTGATGTTAACAGCAAACAGAGCCCTCAGAAACACACGAGATTTTGGTAGTTTAAGATGGAAGGAGTTCAAACATCTCATTTATGCTTTGAGGAAGGATTTCTTCAGCTCTTTACATACTTTTATATAATTATTTACTTTAGAATTGATGGCTACAGCCATCAAAGCACTAATGCCCTGTTTTACCTCCACTTCAACAAACCCAGCTGATTCTAGTACTTGAAACCCCTGAAAAGACCATTGTCCAAGAGATCCACCTTCTCAGTTCCTGTTTCTGGCCATGCTCAGAAGTGCCCAGGTGTAAAGTTCAACCTCTAGCACCCAACTAAACCACCCTGCACCATCAGGTCATCCCAGACCATCCATCTCTTGCCCTTGGCAGTGAGGTTTGAGTTGTCCTCCCCACATCACACTGACCATGGGGTGACTCCCCCAGGAGAGGTCTGAGCTCCTGGTGTCCCACACTCATCAGTGGCTCAGTGCATTGCAATCCATGCTGAGAACAAATCCAGGAGGCTCCATGGTCCCATCACCCTCCCCAGGCACTTGGTTTCTTCCTGATGGGAGATTCCGACAGAGAAAGGAAGAAAAGCTAAAAGAAGTAGAAGTTGCAAAGTTAGAGCCCAGGGGGAAGAAGAGGCACATTTCCAGTGTGGTTACAATGCTCCTTTGCTGGAGTGTTGTTGGAATAAACCAAAGGATCCCTTTGGGTTCCTCGGCACCTCCAGCGACCACGTTTGCAGGACCACAATGTCCCACAATACAGAGGGACCTTTATACTGACATTGTAAAGGCAACAGGACTTTTCTCAAGCAGCCAAACCTCTGACTTCCTCAATTTCTTTCATTTCTGGGCATACTGAAGCTGGTCTATAAGAGTCAATACTGCCAAACTAGACAGAGTGATGTGATTGAAGAGACCCTCAGTTAATAAACCTGTCAGTCAGCAGCACAAGGAGGGGTCTATGAGTGAAATTTTGAAATTGTACTCTTTGGGGTAACTGTCATTTGCTCTTAGAAATTACATTTAAAATTAATGTTTGCTGTGGAACTTATAAATATTTGTTCAGGCTGGCATGAAATACCCCCAGGATAATTTTAGCATGTCCGCATCAGATTTTCATTTTGCAGCAGAGAAGACTCAAAGTGAGTCTGTTCCTTTCACAAACAATGTTGTCTTCATCCCTGTGAGACAGGCCCTGCTCCCTGGGGAGCCAGGCCTGCCATTCCAAGGCTTTGGGGATCAGGGCTGGTGCAACCAAAGACACAACTGAACCCTGACATTGTTTTTCCACTCATTTTTCTGCTCATTTCAGTGGGAGAAACTTGGAGCCAAGAGCCACTGGGACAGTAAGGACCTTCTACTCACAGCATTTCCAAGCCAAAGCAACTGCAGACATGCTTGAAACACAGTGTCTTCACCAAAGGTGGGAGAACATGAGTTGCTGGTGATGGTGGGACAAACAGACGTTCAGAGCAGACCAAGAGACAACGGGAGGGAGACGTTCAGAGGAGTTCTGGCAACTCGAGAAACTTCATCAGAGACCTTTCCTGCCACTTCAGCTGTTTGGGACCAAACCTCTACCAACACACCTCATCTTTCAGGACCTGTGTGTGGCCATGTCAGTGATGCTGGGCAGGTACAGGGTGGGAGCTTTCACATCTCTGCTGCTGTTGGAACCCAGCCCTTCCCAGGGCAGCACTGAGACCTCTGCCCATCTCACAACAACACGTAAAGTCTCTGGGTTTGGTCTCAGGTTGTTTTCCCACTTGATTTCCTGCAGAGGAGCCATTATGGAGCTTGGTTTGGGCTTGGCTTACAAATTCTGCCATGGAGAGATGGATAAAGAGCACTTTGTATTCCCCAGAGTGTGATGGACAGGAATGTCTCAGCCACCAGAGAATCAAAGAATTATTAAGGTTGGAAAAGACCTTTAAGATCATCGAGTCCAACCATTAATCCACTACTGCCAGGTCCACCAAGACCTTGATGATGGTCTCCAACCAACCATTCAATTCAGATTTCAAAAGCTTTCCCCATATGGATTCCTGCAGTGTCTGAGGTTTTTTGTCCCCTTCCGTGGGCTCTCAGTCACCTGCAGTGTCACCTGAGACAACTCACTTCAGTCTCTCTTTGCTGCCTCTCTGAGAGTTTGACACTTCAATGTCAGAAATTCTGTCACTCGGTACTATTAATCCTTATTGTTTGTGAAGCTTCAAAACACCCACCAGTAGAGGTACAAACCTGGGCAGCACTTTCAGTTCTGCTTTTCTGGACAGGCTTAGAGGTGGTTTTGTGGCATTTCACACACTCCATGGCATCCTTTAACCAGTGAGTGAAAAATGACCATTTCCTGGGACTGGAATGAGACAGACAAGGGCACAGAACCACCTTCATCCATCCTGCTAAACTTCCTTAACCTCCAGAAGAGGTGGGTCACACCTTGAGGGTCTATTTGGAATAGTTCTTGCTCTGCACCAACCTCAAACTGTGACTAAAATTTCTGCAGGGCTGTGCAGCTTGGCCAGGTCAGGCCCATTCCAGGGTCCATCTCCATGGTTAAAAACACAGGCAACAGAGTTCAAGATCTGGGAATATTTCCAGGCAGTGTTTAATTTAGTGAAACAGATTAAATCCTTGTCTTCAAATGCTCATTTGACAATCGTTGCTTCCTTAGACCCAGATGATTTTGTTCAATAAAACATCTGGGTGTCAGTAAAAGATTTGCCAGGACAGACACCCAACACATCCTTTGGGATTTGAAATCCCATAAGAGAACAAGCCATATTTAACATCTTTGATGGGTCATAAACAACTGGAAAACCCACTGCATGAAACCTGGAGAACCTTGTTCTCCCAGTCCAGGAACTGGGGAAGAGGGAAGGTGTGATCAGCTGCTCTTGGGTGTGTGATGGCCAAGAAAACAATTATCACTTGTGAGAGCAGCTCTGCATTAACTAAGTGTCCAAACACACAAAAGTCAATAAAAACTGGGAATCAAGGAAGACAGAAGCAAGAGGCAGGTGCATCATAGGATCATGGAATCGTTTGGGTTGGAAGGGACCTTGAAGCCCATCCAGTGCCACCCCCTGCCATGGGCAGGGACACCTTCCACCAGCCCAGGTCGCTCCAAGCCCCGTCCAACCTGGCCTTGGACACTTCCCAGGATCCAGGGGCAGCCACAGCTCCTCTGGGCAACCTGTGTCTCTGTGTTATTAAACACCCAGAAATCTGTTGTGCCCGGAGCCTCAATATAAGGAGAAGGTCGACAGCTTTCAAACCCATGAGATGACTGAGCTGTCTGAGAGCACCTTGAACCTCTGTTACAGCCATGGCTCTGAAATAAGTTGATTTATTGTCTGCTCCTAAAGCACCTGAAGTCCAGGTGGTGACACCATCAGCCCCAGGGCAGCAACAGAGCTGTGGGTGCTGAGCGTGTTTTAGGAGCAAAGGCAACTGTTTTGGTTTCTCCCCTTTCTTTGTCCCATTCTGTCGAGTCATCCCCTGCTCTGACACAACAGCCCCTGTAAAAGCAGGCTCTCTATCCAATAGCAAGGATTTTTAAGGAAAAGCTTTGTTGGCTCCATTTGCAAACCATAAAACTGATTATGATTTTTTTAATACTTCCATGTGTGGGGGTTTGATAATATTTTCATCCTTCTGCATCCAGAGATGCCCTTCCCAAGAAATCCATTCATGGGACACACTCCCACCTCCCTGCTCCCCTCTCACCATGACATGGCATTTTTTCCCAGTAGAAACCCAGTCTGACAGCGCTTCCCCCCTCCACCCATCCCACCCACCCACTGAAAACCTGGGCACTGCGGGTTTCATTTCAACTTTAGAACCAGTTGTGCCCACACCAAGGCAGCCAGAGGGTTGTTGTGTCCCGGGTGCCTCCGTTAGCAGGGGTTGGTGCTCCCCTCTCTCCATCTGGAGAACAAGTCGTGTGTCTCACCCCCAGCTCAATGGAGGTCGGTCACAGCCACCCCTCAACCCTTCACCACGGCCACCCCTCACCCTTACCTTGCAGAGTCCTGGTGAGCAGGGGCTGAGCATCCCGGGCTCTGAGCAAAATTGGGGGGAAAAAAAAATTGAAAAAAATTAAAATACAAAATAACCCCCCAAATGTGAGTGCCCCAGTAAAGCCTGGTGCACAGAGGGTTTGTGTGGCAGCCAGGGCTCGGAACAAAGTTGTGGGGTGGAGGGGGAGGAGGTGATTGACAGCCCTGGGCTGAGACTCATCCCTCACCTTGGGCCCTGATTGGCCGCCTGCTGACATCCCCGAGCCCTGCACTTTTTAATAGACGCTTTTGGATGATCTACGGGGGAAAGGCTTGGAGAGGTGTGTTTCTGACAAGCCAGAAAGTCACCCCGCACCACCAGGGACTTGGACTTGGCTTAACTCTTCTTTTGATCCTTTTTTTTTTTTTTCCTGCAAGGAGGGGGATCCTTCATTCTGGCACTTCATGTTTTGCTGAAAACTTCGCCGAGATTTTCCCCCTGCACCAGCCTGGACTGATGGATTACCACCTGCTTGGACTAATTCTGTCTTTTCTCTTCAATGGCACAAAGGTCTTAGCCGGGTACCCAATTTGGTGGTAAGATTTCTTCCTCCCCCCGCCGCCCTTCCCTCTTGCTATGATTGATTAATGAATTAATTAATTATTAGCCATGGGGGCTGTGTGGACGCAGGTTCCCTTTCACCCCTTGCCCTGCTGAGCCGGTTGATTCTGAGCATAATTTCACCTGCAATTAATGAAATGAATGAAAAGTTTGGGGGTTATTTTGAAAGGGTTTCCCTTTGCACAAATGGAGCCTTCCCCACCACTCTTAATTTCTCCATTTTCGGCACTGGAGCGAAAGGCTTTTGGTTGAGATGGGGAAGGATGAGGTTTTATTTCCCTGAGCAATGGGAATTTCATCTCTCTCATGACTCTGTCACAGGGATTTTCCTCCTTTCTATTAAACTGCGATTGAGCCTTTAAAAAAAAAATTAATTCTATTTTCTTTTTGGCTGCTGCATTTTTTGGACTTCTTTCTCTTCTTTTGTTGTATTCTGTCATGTGAATTTAGTCTAGCAAATAAGCCCAGAACACAAATGGCACCTGAGAAAATATTCCTTAGTAAAATTCCTCAAAGATGGATTTTGTTCATTTTAATTATGGAAATGGCACTAATTTCCTTGCACCAACGACAATAATAATTTTTAAAAGAATTGGTTATATCTTAGAATGGGGCTGATAAGTGACCTGAGTTACTTATTTTAAAAATAAATAGAACACCATAGAAATAAATACATGAACAAAATGCAATTGGAAGCACTTTAGAACAAAAAATATCGAATCAAACGTTTCAGATCGTCTAAACCCAGCAGACAGCGAGTTGCATAACAGAATATTTCGGTTCATTTTTCCCTTTATGTTGGATTTCTCCTTGGAATATCTCTCACGGAGTTTCTGTCTGTAGGTAGGGGCTGTGAGCCTGAGGATCCATAGGGCAAAGAGGGAGATGGTGGAATTTGGTGCTACTGAGATTCTTGGGTTATTTTCGCCTTTCCAGAAAAGTCTCTCTTTTTATGACAGAATTCGATCCCTTCAGTGCCAACAGGGAGATGGCAAGAAGTCGGTGGGAATGAACTTGGGAATGGGCTGCCATGGCTGGGGATATTTAGGAATCAGAAGGGAAAAAGGAGCATTTTTTTATAATAATCCATTTATTACTGCGGGCTTGGGAATGAAAATGTGCCGTTCCAGTGGAGAAAGACTGAGAACACAATGAGAAGTCCCTGCTCAGGAAGCGTTTAAAGGCTCCGCAGGTTCATGAAATGGCTAAATCACAGCAGGTTTTCCTGAAGAATTAAATGATTTCCTTGCCCTGAGCGTGGCTGCCGAACTTCAGGACCTCAGCCTGTGGCAAGGGAGGCTCCTGGATCACAGAGAGCAGCACTTTGATTCCTCACATCCCTCACATCCCTTGTCTCCTTCCTCCGGGGACCCGCGTGTCGGCACCGCAGAGGTGGAACAGGTCAGGACAGCAGGGCTGGATCTGAGGGCAGGAGCTGCACAGGGCACTGAGACCTTGCTGTGCCATCAGCTCTCCCAGGGTGTCACCAGCTCCTCACCTGCCCCAGGCTTTGATACAAATTGGGATTTAAAGCCCGAATCAAGGAGGGTTTTGATTCTCCAAGCGAAACCTTCTTGAAGAAAAGCTTTGGGTTTAACCTGTGAAGCAAAAATGTCCCTGTGAGCCAATGTCTGTCCCTGTTTTCAGGGGAAAAGGCTGCAGACAGGTGTCTGCCCCAAGCCCTCACCTCCTCCAAACCCCCAGGAGTTCACCCCACATGAACAATACAGAGATGTCAGACACAGGCACCAGGGGCACGGCGGCAGCCGCGGAAGGCAGGGCGGTGAACGTGCTCTCCTCGGGATTTCAGGCAACAGATCCGGGCTTGGCGTATTTTTTAGAGATTCGGGCAACATCAAAGGTCCAGAGAGTCTCTGCTGAGCCGGAGGGATGTGGTGAGGTGCCCCATGTAGGGCTGAGGTTGCAAATGCTGGGGGGTTTTAGAGGTTTCGTGGAGGCTGAGGGAACAGGAGGCAGAAATATCTGGGCCAGGGCTCCCTGGCTGCAGAGACAAAGCTTCCCACAGTTTTCACAGGGATGAAATGTCTCCTTCAGTCCCACTGAAGGCTTTCGGTGCCTGCTCTGGGCAGGGCTATGCAGTGGCCTCTACATGCTGTGATATACACTCTTAAAAAATATCCTTTTCCAGTTGTCTTCCTGAACCTCTGATCTTTAGGCAGCACAGAGCAGACTTTGGGGGATGAACCTCAACTGCAGGGTTCAACATGCCCCAGAGTAGGGGGAGGGAAGCACAGATGGGGCACAGCATCAGCCCAGTCCCCTGTGCTGGGCTTCTGCACCCCACCAGGCCAGGCAGAACTGGGCATCCCCTGGGCTTCCTCACCCTCAGCTAAACCCAGCCCAGCTAAATATGACCCCTCCAGGAGGACTGTTCACCTGGCAGGACCCCAGGGATGCTGACAGACAGCGCCCAGTCCTGCTGGGACAACCTTGCTGGGGGTTTTCCTGCTGCATGGGGAATATTTTCACAGCAAAATCAAAACAGATAATTTTTGCTGTGGGACATAAGCAGGAAAAATGTTTATTCCTGTGGGGATGAAGAAGTGTCTGGATGTGCCCCAGGAAAAGAGGGGCAGTAAGACCAGGGTCTCAGCACTTTGGAAATGGGTTTGGGGGTGGCTGGAACAATCCAGCTGCTCCAGACAATGGCCAGCAAGGATGGCCTCAGTGACAGTGTGGTGGAGGGGGAAAGGCAAAGGGATGAACCTACTGAGGGTTTGTGGAGTTGTAATTTTATTGAGGGGCTGGGGAAGCATGTGGCCATCTGGTCACATTGTCTGGAGGGAGGAAAACCCAACTGCAGCCCTGCAGCTCCTCACCATCACATCAGAGGTGGGTTCTACCTTGGCCTCTGTGGTGAAGCTCTTTGAGCAGAGCAGAGGGGTCACCCCCCCAGCTCTGGGCACAGGGCACAGTGTGGAGAGATGACACGCAAAGGGAAGGGGTTTGTGGTGCAAATCCAGAGCTCAGTGTCCAAGCTCACTGGTGGCAGCAGGACAGTGAGGCTGCAGAGACAAGAGGGGGGTTTCAGACAGCCTGGCTGTTGGTAATCCCCTGACATCTCCCTGTCCCCCTCCAACCAGCACTGAGTGAGGTCCAGGGGTGGCACAGACTGGATATAACCTTCAGTGAGCAGGGGAGGTATTTTGACACAGGTCCAACCCTTCTTCACATGCTCCCATCCTATTAGAGCAGAGCAAAGGAACAAATGGGGTACAGATGGGAAAAGGTCAGTGAAACGCTGCTTGTGGGAGTGCTGACAGGAGGGGCTGAGGCCAACAAAGCTCCCTCAGATGCATATCCAACTCTTGGGCTGTCTGGGTTACTGCTGCTGAAAGAGAGGCGGAGAAGGAAGAGATGGGGAGGTGTGGAGAGGCCATGGAGACCAGGACTGCTGCCCATCCTGACCCTCAGCAGTGGAGGCAAAGGGGGTACCAGGGCCATGGCTGGCACCCCATACCCACAGGCAGCAGTCATGGGACCAACAGGAGGGATGTGGTGACACCAATCACACCTGCAGTCATTTGTTTAATCCCAAAGCCCCTGATGACACAAGGGAAGGCAGGACATGTCTGAGTCACTGGGGCTGGGGGTATGAAGGTGTGAAAGACAGGTCAATGCAGGGTATGGACAGGCTGATGGGTGGGCCCAGAGCTTTGCTGGGGGATTTTAGCTGGAAATGCAGCCCATGGGCAGAGCTGTGTCAGTGCAGGCCAACAGAGACATTGTGGCCCAGGAAACAACCCGAAATTGCTCCCAGGGTGTTGATGCACATTCAGGGGCTGAGGAGGACAGTCAGAGAGACAGCTCCACCCATGCATTGAGAAGGAACACCAAATGCTCTCCTCTTCCATGGACATCATTCCCTAAAAAGTCTTGAAAACCCCTGCTGTGTCCCCAGCCTGGAGAGAGGAGAAAGGTTTGGAGTCACTGCTGTAAACAGGGAGCAGAAGATTGAGCCCCACTCCTGTCATCATTCCTCAGGACTTGGCATTCCTGGGTCACTGCCCATAGCTGTGGCAGGGTGCATCTCCCTGTCCAGCACTCCCTTGTCTCTCAGCAGGTGACTCAGCAACTGCAAGAATGGCTTTGTCCTTCCTAAGTTGTTGCATTTTATTTCTGTCCCTCAGGAATGTTTTGGGGGGGAACTGGAGGCTCTGGCAGCTGCCTGAGGATCCCAGTGGCCTTGGGCCCTGAGAAAGAGGCAGAGAGAAACTTAAAAAACATGTTCCCACTAGTCCCAGAGCAGCTTCCTCATAAGGAAAAACCCATATGTGAGAACCATCAGTAGCTGCAGTCTGAGTTGGTTGTACCTGGTGTCCTTCAGCTGTCCCCTTGCTTTGAAAGGGTTTTGGGGTTTAAAGGTTTCCTTCAGCACTTTCCACAGCCAGGCCTGGTCAGTGGGAATGCATGTCACCACCTGCATAGGAGGGTTAGGCCGTGCCATGAAAGCAGAGGTTCTCAAGCTGGAGTTCAGATTCACCCCCTGTCCTGAGCAGCAGATTCACCAGCCCTGCCCACTGCCAGGGGAGAGATTCCAAGGGTGCACAGCCTCGGGAACCCCAGCACATCCCAGGCCTTCCCAGGGCCAGGTGGCATCTCTTGTTGGTTTTCTCTCTCCCCTGCATAGAATCCCTGAATGATCTGGGTTGGAAGGGAGTTGAAGATGATCCCATTCCACCCCTGCCACGGCACAGGGCAGCACAGGGGAGTCCTGAGTTCAGCAACAGCTTCAAAATGCCACTGGAGCTCCAGAGCAATCAGAAATTTCACATTCCCTTGAAGGTCAGAGAATTATTCCCTCCAAATCTAACCACTCCTGTCTCCTGGAGTGTCCCAGCTCCAGGGCCAACTCTGTCCTGTGGGGTCAGGACAAGTCTGGAGCCACATGAGCACAGGGAGAGGGGCTCTGACTCACACAAAGACTTGCAAGTGTTTCTGCCTTTCAGCCAGAAATCTCTGGTACCAATCTCATAACTAAATTTGGAAGCAAATTTAAGTGGTCACAAAGAGCTTTAAGACGCAGTTTAATTGCAAACTGGTTGTTTCTCATTTGACTTCATCTCAAGGAGCATTTGACAAAGTGAAGTGCCTGCTGAAGGGGCCCATGGAAGAGCACTGGGAGTTGGGGTGGTACTTCTGGCCCCCTGATACCCTCACAGCTGGCTGGGGCTGTTGGGGGCCACACAGCAGAGCATTCCCATGCCAGCTGTCCCACCTACTGCCTCTCTTCCCCAGTACTCACCTTGGTGTGGTCAGGCAGGAATTCCAAACCAGCCCAGCCAGGCAGGGAGTGGGATGGTGGTGACCAGCAGGAACTCACAGCTGGGCTCGTCTCAGACAGAGGGAACTCTGGGCTGCACTGGGAGCAGGAGCATGGGCAGCAGCTGGAAGGGAGTTGGCATCTGGGGCACTGGCAGTGCTGTGCTGGGATGTGTCCCCCTGCCAGCTCATGTAGAGAATGGCAGTGGGTGCTTCCAAGGATCTGGGCCATGTGGCTCACCAGGAAAGCTGGTGGGACCTGGGCTCATGCAGTGTGGCCAGGAGGAGGCTGAGGGTGTTCAGCAGCAGCCTGGGGCTTCTTGCAGGGCTCTTACAGGCAGGACAGAGCTGACCTTTTCTCTCCAGTGCCAAACAGTCCAACAAAGGGCATGTTTGGGATGTTAAAGGCCCGTTCCTGAGGGGATCCTCCCTGCTGCAGGGTGGTGAGGCTCTGAGCCAGGAGGAGCTGTCCTGGGGCATTTACAGCATTTAGCTGCATGAAGCCTTGGCCACCCGGGGCTGATGCTGGGGGGTGTCCTGCTCTGAGCAGTGACTGCCACCCCAGCCAGGCCAGGGCAGCTCATGGCTCGTCCTTCTCATGCCCCTGTCTTGGTCCAGTGTCTCTCCTGCTCCTGCAGCTCAGTCACTGCTCTGCTGGGTGTGGGAGCCAGGGGCAGGTGCCTCCAGCCCTTCCTGCAGGCAGGGAACAGACCTGGGCAGCCTGAGCACCAGGGGACATGACTCTTAAATCACTAAATCACTTCTGACTTTTAAGTTACACTTTCATCCTTTGCTGACACTCTGAGGACACTGCTGTCCTGGGGGACAGATGAACACCCTCCCCAGGGCTGGGAAGCAGGAGGGAGAGGGTTTTCTGCCACCTGACGTGGGTGAAAGGGTCTCAGTGATGCTCATCAGGCCCTTCCACTGCCAGGTCAAACACTGCCTGGCTGGATTTTGCGTGGAAAGGCAGGAAAATGTCTGGGCAGCCTGTTTTAAAGAGCTAAAAACCAAACACTAAACATGAAATAATAAAGACTAAAGAACTGTGCTGCATATTGAGGACCTGCAGATGTGATGCACAGCATTTTAAGTTATCTCTGTCATGTACTAGCTGAAAAATATCTCCATGTGACACGTGCTGCCAATCTCAGTGCCCAAGGCTCACCAGCAGCTCTCCCAGGCCTCCTCAAACCCCCCTCATGTGCTGCCCAGGTACTGGAGCTGTTGGTGCCTCTGCCCCAGACCCTCAGTGTGAGCAGTGCAGGGCCCCCCTGGCACACACAGAACCCCCCTCAGCTGGGTCAGGGGGTGTTCTGAGCTCTGGCTCACTGCTGACACTCTGTGCCATTGTCCCTCTGACTGTCGTGCCTTGTGTTGAGCCCAAGTTGTGTCTGTGCCAATCTGGCTCCACTTGAGCCCATTCTCAGACTTTTGCCAGGCCTGAGTGAAACATCCTTGGCATGTCTAGTAGGAGCCTTGGCAGCTGCTGGTTGCCCTCTTCCCACTGACCAGCATTTAAAATGTGACAGCACATCAAATGTGGAACACTTTTGAGCACTCCAATAGAAAGAACTCTGGATTCAGAGTCCAGCTGTTCACCAACATGGACATACCCACAGTCCTTGATGGAAGTCAAGGCCTTTCCTCTTTCAAGAAATCCTTCTGGTAACTACTATCATTTTTACAACATTATAAAGTTTTTAGAAGATGGATTCGTGGATTTTATTTGTGTCCATGTGATGATGATCATGTCTCAGGAGACAGAGTGGAACCTGGACATAAAAATCCAGTGATCTGGTGTTCCTTCTTTGTCCAAGCACAGTCCTGTCCCCAGTTTCCTAAAGGCAATGGCTCTAAACGGAGCTTATGGTGGAAATTGGGTTCAACCTGGCACAGCTCTAAGCAGTTATGAGCTGCATCTCAAAATACTGACCCACAGCAAAGGAACTGGGGTGGAATGTCTGTCCCAGGAGGGGAGGATCCTGCTGTGTGAAAATCCCCAAGGATTTTCTGCTGCAGCCTCTCTGTAAAGCAGAGCTCCAGAAAGTCCCTCAGGTCAGATCTTGGAAGGGATCAAATCTCCTGGTCCTTCTCCTCCCCTGGGAGATGGAGCAGCCAATGACTCCAGACCAGACACCTGTTTTTCACTGGCTGTTGTTTTGATGAGACAAATTTGGTGTTCATCTGCTCCTGCTCCACAGCCTTGTTCTTCAGTTCCCAACTCCACTCAGTGGATCTATCAGAGATTTTCCTAGAGGGCCTGAAATGGGAAGGGCTTGTCAGACACTTGGCTGTAAAATTTACAAATCCCATATACAGACAGTCACAGCTCATGTTCCCTAAATCACCTTAAGCTGAATTTTAGTCTCAGATATAATCTCATTTTTGCTGACCTGATCTGAGGTTCATTTTGCATCTACAAATGGAAGTGGTTCCAAGGTTTGTAGGTAATATTGCAGTGGTGCTGGATGTAATGAAAGGTTTTGATATCAGGATGTGTTACATGAGGTTGTTTGGTTGAAGTTTTCAGGGTAAAGGCCGTGTCTGGACGGGGCACAGGCTGACAAACACTGTGCTGTGACTAACACTTGGTGCCCTTTTAGCACTACCTGGGCACTGGGATTTGTAGCTTTTCCTGTGCCAGTACCTGGAAAGAAAGCTCAGAACTACATTTATCCTGAGACTTCCTCAGCTCTCCCACCCCAGGAGCCCTCTCTTTCTCGTCATTTGACTGGGAGCATAGCCAAGACTCCTTAAAAATTCCAAACTAACCCCAAACCAGGAGGTGTTTGTAAAGCACAGGGTCAGACAGTGGTGATTTACAAATCCACATCATCTGCCCTGTCTGACACGTGTCCCCTGACAGCCAGAGGATTCCTGTCCCAAGATCACACCCCCAGCAGGCACACAGGCAGTGCTGGGGCAGGTGAGCCAGGAGAACACCCACAGCCCCCCAGGAAAGGAACCAGGAGCCTTGGCTGGGAGGGTTCCCACTGCCCAGGCCTGGAAATTGGAATATTCCCCCGTAACAACAAAGCTGTTGGTCCCCAGGACTGTCAGTGCAGCTGCTTGGCCACCTCTGACACGGGGAAGAAACACTTTGAAAAGCAAATTTGCTCAGATAACGGAGCCCAAGTCTCTCATTCCTTTGCTGAAAAAATCAGGTTTCCTGATTTGCTAATTTGCTAATTTGTCTTTCTCACAATTTGCTGAACCTGTCTGTATTTAATTAATCTTACAAATCTAATCAAGTCTAACTGGCACCTTTCCCAGTACTCTCACCTTTGAATGAGAAACACTTTCCCTCCTCTCCTCTGGCATCACGTTGGCTCAGGCACAGGGGACCTTCCTCCACCTTTTCAACAAGTAGACCCTCCAAGTTTAAGGCAGGAGGGGCCAGTGTTAGGTGATAAAATAGTGATTTTTTTTTTATTCTGATCCTATTTCTATGTCCCACAGTCATCCAATTTTCCTGTAGTTACTTTCTAGAAATTGTGAAGGCTCATAATGTGGAAATTTGCAGTGATCCTTCAAAGATGTCACAGGAGTTTTTCACAGCTCTGGTGGAGTCCTAACAAGTGTCACTGAGCTCCTCGCTCCCTCCTCCTCCCCTCCCACAGGACATACCAGGACTTGGCTGCTTTCCTTACTCCCAGTGGCACATTTGCAGATCAAGTTTTACCTGCAGAGATGTAAAATGAGCCCAGTGCCAGTTTGATTCCCTGGATGAAGGTGGCAGAGCTGAAATGCCTGCAGTCCATGAGAGGACTCCTGTACAACAGAGCTGGGTCCAGGTCATCCACAAACATCACAAAACTATTGATTTTCCTGTAGGAGTTCCCATTTCAGCTCCATCCCAAATTTCAGCCAACAGCACAGACATCCCAGATCTCAGCTCTGCAAATCCCTAATCACTGATCTGCTTTTCACTTCATTCCCTGATATGTACTTCCCACAACTGCTGATGCTTTCAATACTTATGGGTTTGAGGGTTTTTTTGTTTTTGTTGTTTCAAAAGATTCCACTTGTCTTTTTTAAATTCTGACTGATTATTGCATGAGATGTGCTCTGGCCTCATTAGGTTTGGGGACAACCAACTCACCTTCAGTAAGTTTTTAATGACATCTCCCTGATGTCTGTTTGACAAGTGGTTAATGCAGAACACCAAGCCAGGTCTGTCTGGACATTTTCACTTGTCATTTCAGTTTGCTCTTTTTTTTTTCCCTGTAAATCTCCTAAAAATGAGATCTGCAGAAACAAAGATCTTATTTGTGGCTCTGGTGGGGCATGTTCTGCTGCTTCTGTTTGGTTAAGTGAGAGCACTGAAAAGGTCTGGGAGCTGATTTAAGCCCCTACACAAAGGGAGCCTGTGCCTCAAACAGTGGTGCAATGCTCACAACTGAAGTTTTGGAGGCTTAAGTTCTACCAACACCCCTAAAGGAGCCCCTCCCCATGTCCAGTGTCTGTGGTCTTCACAGTCTTGTTGTGAACAGAGATCTCATACCTTGGTGACAACCCTTCTCCAGGCTCTGAGCAGAGAAGTGAGCTGCCCAAAGGCTCTAGAAGGAATTAGGAGCAGCCAGACACCAGGGGGACACACTGGTGGCAGCACCATCACCTTCACGTTCCATGGTCTAGTCCTTGAAGTTCTTGAAAACCAGCCTTTCATGCCCAGAGGACTCAGGAGAGTCTTCCCAGATGTTCAGGGACAATGTCACTCCCTGCAGTGCAGATGTGCCCAGGCTGAGGCAGATGTGCCTTGTTGTGGTGGTGCCTCCCACCATCCCAGTGCTCCTAATGCTGCCCCACCTTCCTTCCCTAACTCCTGCTCCACCTTCCTGCAGGAACTGCTTCAGTTGGGTCCAGCCAGGAGACCTGGCTCAAGGGACTGTGCTTTGAATCACAACAAAATGTTCAGTGCAGTGTCCAGGTCTTGATGGTTCAGTTGTGAGTCTTGGTGTCCAACCCAGCCTGAGGTTTAGTTGTGCTTCTCACAGATCCCCTCAGCCCAGCAGCCCTTTGTCCCAGCTGGGCTGGGAAACGTGGCTGGGTGACAGCTGGGGAGGCTCCTCCATGGACTGGGGTTTGGAGGAGAAGGCCCTGGAGTTCCACCCTGAGCCTCGAGACCTTGGCTCAAGGGATGTGTTGGCTTTGCCGTGGGGTGGAAACCACAGGCAAACTGGAAAATCAGCTTTCTGATGTGGTTTTGAATGTTGTGAATTCAAGGCTCGCTGGTAACCCACGAGAAATGAGCAACTGGGTGTAAAACAACCTCCCCTGAGCACTGGAATGACTTACATTGGAAAACTGCTCTGTAGGGAAAGCATCTTCAAAGAACATTTGCTTTGGGGTTGTGCTTTTAGTCTTTGTTTCCTGAGTCATATCAGGCTCCAGGAATATGTTTTGCCTGCCCTTACACATGGTATCACCTGATAGAGGGTCCCCATCCCTCCACCAAGTTCCCTGAGATGTTTTGAGCTCAGCTGTGATCAAGAGAGCTGCTACTGGCCAGAAAAAAAGTATTAAAAAGAAGGAATTTCTTGGCAATAATAAACTTGTAAGAAAAGGTTTCATTTTTCAGATTGATACTTCTCTATTCCTGACCAAAAACTCTGGGAGTAAAGGATATTTCCCATGACTCCAGATCAGATCTTCTGTTAAAAATTATGGAAAAAGTAATTTTGACATTGGTGAGGACTCTACAGTAGAGTTTTGCAAGGACACAGTGTCCAACACACTGAGAAAAGGCTGTAATGGGAGAACAGTGGGAAACAGGGAGAACAGAGAAAACCTGGTCTAGTGGAAGGTGTCCCTGCCCATGGCAGGGTTTGGAATGGGATGAATTTTGAGGTCCCTTCCAACCCAAACCATCCTGTGGTTCCATGAAGATCCTGTGATCCTGTGATGGGGTTTGCAAATGGACCATTCTCAGGATGGTCCAGCACAAAGCAGGGCCACAGAGGACAGGACTGGGTGACGTTTGTCCAGGGGGACAATAAACAGGCAGGCTGATTGGAAATGCCCATGAAGGAGTGCAAATTAGGAAAGGATCCCAAATCTGCCCAGCATTGATAGAGGTTGGATTTTCTACGTTGGGAACAGCCATTATTATGGACAATTCTTTGCAGTTGGGACTTCAGTGCTCAGTAACAAACAGTAGAATGTTGCTCTCTCACTTGCTCAGATTTCTGGGGCCTTTCTTTCAGATGAAGAAAAGGTCTGCTGGGAGCTGTGCTGGATTTTTTTCTCTGAGCAGAAAACATCAGCATGTCACTATTTCAGTCATTATTTACTTTTTATTGCTGCATCCCAAGGTCTGTTTGCAATCTGATCATTGCATTTCCCAAAAAATGGTTCTATAAAATGAGGAAAGCACAGCAACAGCCCACCAGGAGCAAGGGACTGGAAGGGCTGAAAACCTTAAGTGAAGAGACAACACTGGGATTTGCCACTTGGAGAAAGGCAATTCCACATGAATGCAGGACAGACCTTGCAGAGCAGGGATGATGACAAGAGTGTGGGGAGGAAAAGAAATTTGTTGCTCAGGATGCAAGAACCTGGTGTGGGTTAAGCCAGGGAGGCAGCCAAGCACCAAACCTGTTCCCTGGTGCTGGGATGGGGGAGAGAATCAGAGGGTAAAAGTGTAAAACTCCCAGTTTGAAATAAGGACAGTTTAGTTGGTAAAGCAAAGCTGCACACACAAGGAAGGCAAAGTGAGGAGTTCTTTCAACATTCCCATCACAGGCAGGTGTTCAGCCTCCCCCAGGAAAGCAGGGCCCTGTCACACATCATGGTTACCTGGGAAGGCAATGCTGGAACTCCAAACATCCCCACATCCTCCTTGTTCCCCAGCTTTTGGTAGTTGGTTATTTACCATACAGGTATTTACCATACCTGTTCAGAGTGAGCCACCTTCCCTGCACAGGCTCCAAAATATCTCTCTTCTCCCCAGCCCACGATCACTTCCAGGATTCTGGGGTCAGCAGAGTTTCCCATTCCAGCCCTTGAGGAGTGACACTCCCTGCATGCATGTCAGGGGTGGGATCCATCATCTGAACATCCAGCCCAGCCCCTCACTGAGGTGCCAAGAGGAGCTGTGCTCCAGTCCCCACCATCCTGAAGTGTCTCAAACCCCTCCATACATGTCCCTCTTTCCTTCAGAGGGTGTAAAGCACATTTCTCACATCTTGTCCTGTCTGGACTGGCCCAAAGACCCACACACAAGCTGTCTCCTGTTTAATTCATTCCAAGGCTTGTTGATGCTGCTCAGGGGAATTATTGACCCCTGGGACTGAAATTATCTGAGGGAAATGTGTAATTAGATTGAGGGACACATTCCCAGAAGGAACTGTGGGGGCTACAAACACCACGGGGTGAGAAAATCACTGAGTGATTTTCACTCACTGTCCTTAAACATGACAGTCCAGAGCCAGCCTTCAACTCAGGACATCCCACATCCCCTCCCTGCTGGAACCTGCATGGACAGGGCAAAGCCACCTTTTCCTCTTGCCTTGTTTCCCGTGGTGCTTCCAACCAGAGCTGAGTTACCTGGGAAGGAGGCAGAGCACCATCTACACAGACCTTTGAGCAGACCCAGAGTGTCCCATGGGTAGATATTTTCTGCAACAGTCATGGCAGTTTGTCTCTCACACCTTTCTAGAGCCCAGAACCATCCACTCCAAGTGCTGCTTTGCTCTCCATGGAAAGAGAACAGCCACAGCCTAAAGAGGCCTAACTTTTCACCACAAGAAATCACCAGGTTCTAGATCTGGTTTCCAGAAGATCCAATTTGGCTGTATGAACCATAAAAGACTTTAAGATCCAGCTCAACCTGCTGAGAGAGAACTGGGTGCCTTAATCTCAGCCCCAGGATGGGCAGCCCAAGTGACCACAGTCCCTGTTGTCCACTCCTGGCCAGGCTCACCCTTCTTGTGGTAACCTCAGGCTGTTTACAGGAGCAGAGGCACCCCTGGCTCTTCAGTCCTGGTCTCAGAGCACAGTGAAGGACTCTCCAAAGATGCAGCCCAGGCATCCCCCTTAGACCACACCCCAAGCTGTGGGACAGCTGGGTGGATGTGGTGATTCCCATCCATGGTGTTCAGTGGGATATTTCCATAGTGCCTGAGCACTGGGAAGTGCTTTTCAGTGCAAAGGCTGTGATTGATAGTGGGTGATTTCTAGAGAGTTGGCACTTATTTGGGTCAGTCACCACCCAGCCTCTCCAAAGGGACATCCTGTGGAGCCATTGGAGAGGGTTTGGCTCACCCATGGGTGTGACCAGCATCCCCACCAGCCTCAGGGAGAGGGGTCTCTACCTCCCCTCGATTTCTGTGATGCCCCAGTCTGGATGGAGTGTCCTGTCACCTCCTCCCTGGTAGGAAACATTTCTCTCCATTGGTGCCAGGTTTGGGGAAGGAGACAGGAAAGGTGAATCTGAGCAGTGGGAATGGCTCTCAGGCTGGAGGGATGGGGAGGGGCAGCAGCACTGGGAGATGAGGTGGCCTTGGTCACACAGGGTGCACACACAGGGGTACAGCCCTGCAGGACCCCCAGACCTGGAGGGAGATTCTCCAAACTAATCCCAGTGTTGGAGGGAAGGTTTTCCAGTGCTGAAAATCCTGCTGTGTTTATTGAGGTCACAGCCTGGGAGCCTGAATTTGCATATGCAAATCATATGCATTTATGTAAATTCCCGGTCGAATAATATTCTCCCAGTCCCTGCAGAATAGATCCTCTCCCGCAGCAAATCCCTTGATTGTGTTTTCCAAACTGAGGGTGACATTGGTTTGACCAGGCATTGCTGAACATAACATTTCTATCTGCTGCAGGAACAATGGGGGGAGCCCAGTCCTGGGCACACACCCCTGCATGAGCAACTTCATGGCTCAGGAGGAGAAGCAGCTCCATCTCCCCCACCCCCCCAGTCCCCCCAGCCTTTGCTGGCAGAGCACTCGGAGCCGACCCGCGTGTGATGCCAAGACAAAGCGCTGGAAGCAGATGCCAAATCACTTTCAAGCCCATGACAGAGCCCTGAGTCACCCAAACCGGAGCAGCTCCCCCAGAACGGGCTCATCTTACAAAAGTGCTGTTGCTGCAGCAACACTAATCCACACGCCAGTGGGCAGGGAGATAATGTGAGGGATGCAACACCCTCCCCGTGCTCAGACAAGGGAAATTACACCCATCCAGAGGGATCTGCTGGCTCTGTTAGGAGGCCCTTTGTTGTGGGACTCCTCAGGCAAAGGGACTCCTCAGAGGGAACCAGTCTTGGAGCAGGTGAAGGGCTCAGCTCTGACCCCACTTTCTGCCCCACAAGCTGCGAGGGAGGAGGATGTGACTGAGCTCCCTTTGCTGTCTGGGCTGACTTCTGACTTCTCCACGAGGTCACTTGAGGCCCCAGGGTCTCACACCTGTGCCTCACACCCAGTCTGGGCTGAGGAGCATTTGGGTCCTGGCCCAGTTCCTTGGCTCTTGTCACCAGCAGGTCCCAAGGCCATCAGTGCTACAGCAACAGCCCCTCTCTGCACTCCCCTCCCGCCCTGCTCCACTCGGGGAATCACAGAATACCCTGAGTTGGAAGGACCCTCAAGGATCACCGAGTCAGGACACCCCAACGATCCCCCCATGTCCCTGAGACCATTGTCCAAACACTCCTTGAGCTCTGTGAGGGCTGTTGGAAACAGAAAAGCAGAAGTGGGGGGGACATGAGGAGGGATAGTTGAGATTACAGTATGGGACAAGGGGGTTGCAGTGAGCAACAGAACAAAGGGAAGGAGGAAAGTCCAGGGGTAGGAGGTTTATGGAGGAAGAAAGTTGTGACAGAGCAAAGGGAGTGTGAATGTGACACTTTTGGGGTGAGACCTTCTCCCCTCAGAAAGATAATGGCTTTTAGGGTGGGGTTGTTGACAGATGATGTTGGGTGAAAAAACCCAGCTTGGAAATGAGAGGCTTTCTGGGCCAGGTGTTAGAAAGACAGGAGGTTGGGAAGTTTGAGATTTGGGACTTGGCAATTCCCATCTCAGTGCTGAGTAGGAAGGACTCAGGAAGGGGAGAAATGAGACCTGGAGAGGGGAGTAAGAGGAACTGCCCTCTGGCTCTGGACAGAGACAGTGTAACTGGGAGGCAGGCAAATGGGCTGGAGTGGCTCCAGGACAATGGCACTGACTGTGTGACAATGGCACTGAAACCACCCAGCACGTCCTGGTGCCACCCTGCACTCCTCCCCCTGCCACCCTGCCAGGTGTCTCTCCATCCTCCCTCACAGAGTGGGGGATCCCAGCAGTGCATCACTCAGATCTGTCCCCCCTCCCCAGCAAAGCTTTCGGTCCTTCAGCGTGAAATCCATCACTTGTTACCAAAGAACTCAATATTTAGTCACAGAATCAAGGAATAGCTGAGGTTGGAAGCGGCCTCTGGAGATCCCTGAGCTCAACCCACCAGCTCAAAGCAGGGTCAAACACAGCAGGTTGCCCAGGACTGTGCCCTGGTTGTGTCTCCAAGGACAAAGGCCCCACAAGATCTCTAGAGAACCTGTGTCAGTGCTCTGTCACCTCACAGTGAGCAATTCTCATGTGTTCAGAGAGAATTCCATGTGTTCCAGTTTGCTCTCATTGCCCCTTGTCCTGTCTCTGGACAGCAGTCAGAGGAGTCTGGCTGCAGCTTCTCCACTCCCTCCCACCAGTTATTTGCACACACTGACCAGATCTCTCCATGGATTTCTCTTTATTTGCACACACTGACCAGATCTTTCCATGGATTTCTCTTTATCTGTACACATTGACCAGATCTCTCCATGGATTTCTTTCCCTCTCTCTCTCCACAGTTCCAGCTCTCCCAGCCTCTCGTACATCAGATGCTCCAACTCCAAAACACCTTTACTCCTCCACCCACTGCACAGGCATTTCCAGCCCCACAGGACACTGAAGAGAGCATTTAAATGACCTTTAGTGCTCTTACCTGCCCCCACAACACCCAGGAGTGCAAGGCAGGGCTAAATGCTCACCTGTTGGGCTCCTCTAACTCCATTCCTACCTCATCCCCTGGATCTGCTCTCAACCAAGCAGAAAAGCCCCTTGTTGCCCAGAAGGGGAAATGCCACTTCACTTCCCTGCACAGTTCACCTGCCCAAGCCTCTGTGGGTGCAGGGGGAGGTCCTGGGGGGTCTGAGGGTGGTACCACCAGCAGTGGGATCCAGCTCATCCTGGGGGAGTCTGTTCAGTGACATGGTTATTCCTGTTGTGGTCAGAGCCCACCTGAGCTCAGGCTGTGACATCCCAGCCTCTCTGTAAATACCAGGCAGGCTGGTGGCTCTCACGGGGCACTGCTGTGGGGAAGGTCCATGTTCCTGTGCCAACTTGGGGGACAAACACCACTGTGGCTTTTCCAGCAGCTTATTGGGTTTTGTTTCTTATCTTTCCAGAAGATAATGCACCTTCCTGGTTGGTGCTTTCAGCCTCACCCCCCTCTGGTGGGGATGGAGAGCCAGTAAGGGCCTTCTGGGACAGATGTTAAAGTGACTCCCACAGGTGCCTGTTCTCTGTGGGCTGGGGGAGGCACTGGCACACCCAGAGAGCTGAGTTTGGAGTGAAACCTCCATCCCTGGGAACTCCACAGCCACACTCACGGGGGGGGCCAAGCCAGGCTCTGGTAGCCCTGTTGAACCATCGTGTCAGAGAACAGTAATTGATGCTGAAAGGGTCATCTGCTGGTCTCTGACCTGGAGGGACTGCTCAGAACAGCCCCCGACCATCGTGGTGGGTTCCACTGGACTCCCACCTGTATGGCCATGCCTTGCCTGGCCTAGGGAGCCCCAAACTGGACATGGGATTGTACAAGTGCTGAACATTCCAGTCTTGCCAGTGCAGCCCTAGGATGCAGATGACCTTTTTTCCTGCATGGATACAAGGGACTCCTGTTCCAGTTGTTGCCCCCCTTCCCTGCCAAGTGAGTCAGTCCCAGCCTGTCCTGCTGTGTGGGGCTGTCCCACCACTGAAGCAGGACCTTGCATTTGCTTTTCTTGAGATTCATGAGGTTCATGGAAGTGTCCAAGGCCAGGTTGGACAGGGCTTGGAGTAACCTGGGACAATGGAAGGTGTCCCTGTCCATGGCAGGAGGTGGAATTGGATGATATTTAAAGTCCCTTAAATCCCAAACCAGCCTGGGATTCCATGGTTCTAATTATGCCTCTAAAATGAGCTGCTGGAAGGGAGGGGATTATCTTCTAATTGCCCTGATTGAAATTCCTGTGCACAAGTCATTTAACAACCAGCCAATATCTTGATCTTCCTTCTGTCTCTTCCTTCTGTGCTTGACACAAGGCTCTGAATTTCATTATTCCTTTAACTATCAGGACTGTGAGAGCCAGCTTAGATTTCCAGCCACAACTAGACCATCTTTCATACTTTTGGTGCCAGGTCCCTTCAAGAAGCAACACACTTCTGAAGAGCTGGAGTGGTGTTGGCCACTGAGTAATTCTGTGTGATGAGAGAAAGGGTTTCATTTGTACAAGGAGGAACACTCCTGAGGATCAAGAAGTAATTTTCTTTTACTTAAGATTCTCCTCACTCAAAAAAATGCAACAGGAATTTGGCACAGGTGGCAGGACTTCCTGCCCAGGATGTAATTTTGCCCCAGTCCTTCCTCAGTTCTGGGCCCATCTGCTTGTGAGAGATGAGAATCTGCTCCTCTGACAGGATCTGCCTCAGATCTGCACCAGCACCAGTGATGAGCTGCTGTTCCAGAGGCCTGGACAGCCTTTACAAGAGCCCAGGCAGCTCACAGCCACGTCCTCCTGGCTCTGAGCTCCACATGGCCCATGAGAGCTGAGAGGGGACAATCAAAATCCTGATCCAAGACCTCGATCTCCCCTACAAAGGGCTTTGTCCAGCTGGGAAAAGCAGGGTGGGCAAGAAGGGTGTGCAGGGCCAGCACCAGGCTGGGAACACGCAGGGGATGGAGGGACAGGACAAGGGGGAATGGCTTCCCACTGCCAGAGGGCAGGATTAGATGGATATTGGGGAGAAATTCCTCCCTCTGAGGGTGGTGAGGCCCTGGTACAGGTTGCCCAGAGAAGCTGTGGCTGCCTCTGAAACCCTGGAAGTGTCCAAGGCCAGGCTGGAGGGGGCTTGGAGCAACCTGGGTTGGTGGGAGGTGGGTGGAAGCCTGTGACAGGTCACTGAAATGATCCAGGTTGGCCCAGGGGCACCACACCCAGAGTCCTGAGGGTGCAACAGGACAGCTCTGGGCCCTGGAGCAGAATTTGTTTCAGCTTTTGAGCCATCAGGACTCAAAACCCAGCGGAGACTGTGACAGAGGTGCCAAGGGGACAGACACTGCAGGGCATGGGAGGGAACCAGGGGTCAGGACAGTCACCTGGGGTGGTGGGAGCAGATCCCGGGTTTACAGTGGTGTTTGTGGACTGTGGATGTTTGTGCAACAGGAGCTGCAGGCAGAGAACTTGGAAAATGTTTAAAGCTAATTTCTTTACAAGGCTTGTTTGGATGAGAAAGGAATAGAGCAGATCCGGCAGAGGATGCAGGAAAAAACATCTGCAGGGGACAGAGGAACATTCCTCAGTGCTCTGTGAATTTAGGGAATGCTGAATACACCACCTGCCATGGCACTGGGAGGGTGTCCTTCTCCATTCCCTGCATTAGGGACCCTGCAATTCCTGGGTGCTCTGCAGGTACCAGAAGGTTATTTCAAATTACTGAGTTGGTTTAAATTCTTTATGTACAGAACTCCTGTGTCCTGCCATGTGAAACCCCTGAAAGCTTCAGGGCACCTTACTGAGTGCAGATAGGGAATTTAGCTTTGTACAGGGGGGAAGTAGGGAATGTTGGTTTCCCAGAAGTCCCCCCTTACAGAAGAGCTGGATCCAACTCCTGCAGCACTGCCTAGGCACATCCTCCTCCTCTGCTGCCCCTGCCAGTGCAACCACTATTGATGGAGCTCCTCATGGACCCAGAGCACAGGGAAATAAATCCTCCTTCCCCAGCAGGCAGGGCCGTGCACTGCAATCACTGACTCTCAGCCTTTCACCCCAGGGTGAGTAATTCATTTGTAGTGGCCCAAACAGTTCTGTTCAGAACAGCACAGGCTGGATTTGGTGACATTCAGTGTCAGAGACTATGCAACAAGTGCTGGACATTGAGAGTTGTGCCTTTGCATTTCCCTGGTCTGAATTCCCACTCACCAGCCATTGTCTCACCCTCTTCTGCTGGACACAAAGTCTTAATCTTCCCCTTCTTCTCACTGTAACTAAATAATCTCTCAGAAGTCTTTCCAATAGACTAATCAAACTGTCAACATAAGCCACTGCCTCAGCTCACTGCTATTGCTCCTTTGTCCCCTTTCCATGTTTAACATCCCATTTATAAGAAGGAGGAGGTTTAAACCACTCCAGTTTGTGCAGCATCGTGTGCTCTTGACTGGGTGAGACAGCACAGGCTTGGCCAGAACTCCATGAAGGAAACAGAAGTGCAGAACCATCCCTAACATGTGCAGGAGGAAGCTGTGGGCAGCTCTCAGAGCTGAGTAATCCACTTCCAGGAACATGGCAGTGCCCTCCTTCCTGGGATGGCTCATTTGACTCTGCTGAGTGTCAGAGAGGTGGCTGCATCCTCCTGAGGTGCCACTGCAGGCAGCCCTGGCTCAGTCACTGCAGGGCTGGGCCGTGTCCCATCTGCTGTCAGGGAGGTGCCATTCGTGCCCCCCAGCACAGTGGCACTGCAGCCCCGAGTCACTCCCACCTTCAGACGTCCCCCAAAGGGCTCTCTGCTGAGCCAGGCCCAGCTCTGCCAGCGTGTCCCGGGGCTCTGCTCCATGCCAGGGACTCACGAGGCCTCGGAGCCTTTTCTTCTGGCTGGGAACTCACCCTAGAGCTGGTCCCTTCCCATGGCAGCTCCTCCTGCCAGGGGGGAGCACAGTGGGCAGCAGGGCAGTCACAGCCAGGTGGTGACCACCAGTATAGCATTCCTGAAGAACTTATCCTTTGGCATCCTCCATTATCTCTTTCTCTTTCCATGTGTATCCCTGAGCTTCCCACATCCCAAACACAACTACAGAACCCAAGGGGTGGGCACTGCAGTGTCCTGTGGGGAGTTACATTTCTTCAGCCAAACTCATCTGATTTCCACCCAGAAGGGACCTGGTTCAGCAAAGTCAGTCCCACAAGAGGCCCCTCTCAGAAGGCTCAGACCTGCTGCTCCATCTCCCCTCTGGCCCTCCCTGCCAAGCTCTCCCCACCCCTTCACATGGAGGGGTTCAAGGCCAGGCTGGATGGGGCCCTGAGCAACCTGCTCTGGTGGGTGGCATCCCTTCCATGGCAGGGGTTGGAACGAGATGGTCTTTAGGGTGCCTTCCAAGCCAAACCATCCTGTGGTTCCATGATCTCTTTTGATCAAAGCCAAAATCACTTTGACTTGCTAAATCACCAGAACACCAACTCAGCAAAACCAAACCCAGTCAGTGGCAGGGGAACACCTGGGTCTTGTGCAGGGAAGGCAGGTGAGACACACTATTTTATTCTATTTTGGTTTGTTTTATTTCATTTTACTGCAGCCCAGCTGCAACCTGGACTGTGGAAGTGGCAGAGCAGTGGCAGTGTGGGTGCAGGGATGTGGGTGATGGGGGGCAAGTCCATGCATAGGAGAGCAGCTCATGCCATGCCTACAGAGAAAAAAAAATGAATAAACCAGCAAAATTTAATTCAGTTTGTGTGGAAAAAATCTGCCTGTGAACCTTCTGGAGATCTGTCCTTGGTCATCCTTCACCCAGCAGAACACCACATGCACTGCACTGTCCAGAACTCAAGGGCAGCTTCACCTGACTTGAGCTGGGAAGTCCTTCCCTAATTCTCTGTGGAGTCAGAGCAGCTTCTCTGGAGTGTGATCCCTCTCCTCTGCAGCAGCTCTACATGGACCAGAGTGACTGTGTCCCATCTGTGCCTGCTGCTCTCCACCAGTCACTTGGGAATTCTGAGTTACAGCACCTGGAGATGAAAGGGGAGAAGTGGACTCGCCCCCGGTGACAGGGAGGGCAGGAGATCCCATCAGCCCCTGTCAGGAACTCCCAGGTTAGGAGGAAAGCTGAAGAAATCAATGTTTTCTGAAGCCCTGATGCACCCAGCACATCCTGGCCCTTGCACCCATCTCACCATCCAGATGAACCTTCACCTGACAAAGCCTCTTCTGGTCTCAACCTGCAGCTGTTTGCACTGGAAATATTTGCATTTCCCTAAAATCTCCCACATCAAAGAACTTGAGCTCTTTTGGGAGCAACCCCTGCAAGGCACCCACCCCTCCCAGGGCCTACAGACCTCCCCATCCAGGCATCACTGGAATCTGGCCACACTCAGGTTAATTGAAGTACCTGATGCATTTCAGAGCTGGATGTGGATTTTCCATGGTCCTGTCTGCAGAAGGATCCTTCCCACAGGGAACAGTGGCCACCTCCAGCCCATCAGACACGCAAACAAGTCTCTGCAAATAGTCCAGTGTGGGAATTTGCTGTGTGCAACAGCAGCAGCAACAGCTCCTTGAGTGTGTGAAGCTGAGGCTGTTTTCTCCTTGCAGTGCCTCTGTTGAGGTGCAGTTTGCTCCTTTGCCTTGGCAGCAAAGCCAGGGCACAGGCAGGAGCTGACCCAGAGCTCGAGGGGGCTGGGTTTATTTTGGAGTTGTCCATCACCTTGTGTCTGTATCTGTGGAGGGACAGGCTCTGCAGCCTTCACCACTGTCCCAGGAGCTGTGTCCTCCCATCACCCTCCTCCTCAGTCCCAGGCTGTGTCCTGTCCTTCTCATGCAGCCTCTGACTGCCAGAGGTGACAGCTGTGACACCAAGGGGACGGATGGTTCCCCTTCTGCCCCGAAATCAGAGCCTGTGACACCAAGTCACAGCAGTGCTGGTGGGAAGGGATCCTTCCAGTCTGTAATCCAGACTCCTCTGGAGCAGCATTCCAGAACAGCAGGGGCTGTGTCCAGCTGATACCCCCAAATTCCCATGGATGACACCCCCCATGTTGCTGGGCACCTGGAAAGGGAATTCTTCCTAATGCCCAACCTAAACTTCCAGGCTGCACTTCAGTTGTTTCCCCTTTTCATGTCATCTGGTGCCAGTGGGAAGAGTTTGGCTCCATCCCATCTGTGGCTGCTGTTGGACACCCTCAGCCTCCTGTCCTGCCCAGCCCCTGCCCACCACGGTTACACCTCTGTCCACATCCCTGCTCCCCTGAGCACCCAGCACTGGATGGAGGGCTCCCAGTCTGGTGCCACCAACACCAACCAGAGGGGACAATGACCCTCCTTCATGTGCTGACCCCACACTGACACAGCCCCACGAGCAGCCACGGATTTGGGTCCAAACGAGGCACGTTCAGCCCTTTCACTGCGAGTGAACCTTGTGAGAGGAAACAAATGACCTCCCAAAAATCAGCTTCATTTATTCAGAGGCTTAGCAAACATGGTGGTGGTGCAGGGTTGGGGCTGTGTGGAGCAGGAAGATCTTGGTGACACGCTGGGCACTGCTCAGCACAGCCAGGGGGAGGGTGGCACAGCCTTCTTGGGCAGCATCACATTGGCAGGGAAACCTCCTGATTTTGGAGACCTGTGAATCAGGAGAGGTTGTGGGATCAGAAACAGCAGCAGATGTGAGGTTTTTAACCCTGGAAGAGCTGGATCCTTTCCACCATGGTGATGAAAGCACCCTTTGCTTTCACCTTTATCTGCCTTTCTGCATTGGCTCTTCTTCTTCTGTACCCCAAAACTCCCTGAGTCTTTGAGGGAGGGCTCAGCCACACCCTGCACCTGCTCAGAGGGATTTCAGGGCATTGCCTCCTCTGGAACCCAGCAGGGAGGGGCTCCCTGGGCACTGAGGAGTCAGGGACCTCCCCCTGGGCCTGTTTCAAAGCACAGGAGTTCCCACAGCACCTCTTGTTCAGGCCAGACCCATGGGAATGGGCCAGCATTCCCAGGAGTAACACGGGCCAGTGCTTGCCAAGGGGCAGGTTTGGAGGTGGTCTAGATGGACATTTTGGAGGGGCAGTAAATCAGTTCTTCCCATGGAAAATGTGTCCCATGAGGGACGTGAATGTGAGCAAGTTTTAACCTCACAGGTGGAGCAGACCAGTCTTCAGTGGGGAAATCCCCTGGTTCCCAAACCCTGCAGGCTGGGAAGCAGCTTTAGAAGGAGTTGGTCCTGCCCCACAATTGCTGTCCCATCACTGGGGCATCACCCTCAGACACCAAACGTGCCCTGTGCTCATCCCACCCCAAACGTGCTCACAGCAGGAGGGTCCTGTGGCTGCTCAGCACGAGGGCTCAGCCTGGGGCTGCTGGAGCTCCCTGGGACTGATGGAGTGAGAGACTCAGCCCACAGACAGGCTCTGGGGTCTAACACCCTCCTGCCATGGGAGCAGCACTGATGGGCAGCGAAACTCAGCCCTGAGATGGAAAAGTGACACTGATTGTTTGGCTGGGCACTGGGAGGTTGAAGAAAACACATCTGGGGTTCAGACACAGGAAAAAACTGCCCCCACCATCCATGTGTTACTCCTGCTTTCAGTCAAGAAACAACCTGATGATGCAAGCCCTGAATTAATGGCTGGGGTCTGAGCGATGCCTCTCCCCTGCACCCCTTTAAGCCCCTAAACTTCATTAAACCTGCAGAGTCTGGATGCACCTTTTAAAAGGAATGAGGGAAACCCCATCCCACTGACAATTGTAACAGTTTTTAGAGGGGAGGAAGAAGAAGTAAAGCACAAAAAAAAATCCCCTTTAGGAGGGATGCTCATTTTTAGGAGGGATGCTCATTTTTAGGAGGGAGGCTCCTCTTTCGGGGACTTGCTCTGTTGTTGTTGGGTGTCCTTTGGCACTTTTTTAAATGATTGACACAGCAGAATGAGAAATACATAAAATGATGGTTAATATTCCCATCTATAATATAAATATAATAAACACACTGAGCAGGGCAGCCTCCTCCCAGCACTCACCATGGTGCTTCCATGAGCCTCACCCTGCTTATTCCCTGCTCTGGCTTTGCCTTCCCATATCCCTGCACTCCTTTTCCATTCATGTCTCCCTGGGATTAAACATTCAGAGTTCAAAGTAATCCATGCCCTGCCATCCTGTCTACAGCCTGTCCATCCCTCCCTCCCTCCATCCATCCATCCCTCCACTCATCCTTTCATCCATCCCTCCATCCACCCATCCATCCATCCCTCCATTCATCCTTTCATCCATCCACCCACCCATCCATCCATCCCTCCATTCATCCTTCCATCCATCCATCCTTCCCTCTATCCTTCTGTCCTTTTCTCCATCCTTCTATCCATCCCTCCATCCCTCAGTCCATCCCTCCCTCCATCCATCCATCCTTCCCTCCATCCTCCTCTGTCCCTGTCAGCAGATCCCAGGGCTGGAGCTGGTGTCCTGCAGCCCAGGGCCTCTCCCAGCCCTGCTTTCCCCCGACCCCCAGCAGATGACAAGGCACTGGTGGCTCTCTGTGGTTTGAAAGCTCTTCAGAGCTGGCAGCTCCCAACCCCTCCCCCTCTTGCAGGAGATGCTTCATTTCCAGCCAGCAGAGTGGATGGGGAGGGTGGAAAGCACTCCCAGCAAGGCCAGGAGTGACACCAGAGTGGATCAACCACTGCCCCTGCAGCACCAACTCACTCCCAACCCACAGGGATTCAAATCCCTCCCTGAGTGACAGTCACACACTGCCCTGCTTTGAGAGGCCCCTGACCCACTGCCCACCCCCAGGGGTGCCTTTGGTGGGGCACCATTCCCTGGAAGGGTGGCTTTGCTGAGCTCTGCTGCCTCTGCCCCTGCAGTACAGGACAGGGACAGGTCCCAGGGACATGGGATCACCCCTCTGGAGTAAGCAGAGCCTTTGGGATCCAGCCAACGTGAAAATAATCCTGGGTTTACTAGGAACAATTTCCTCAGTGTGCAGATATGGGGCTTTTCATTTGAATTAAAGCAGATTTAGCCAGGGATGTGTTTCAGTGGCTACTTCAACGTCAGTGTTGATTGGAGGCTGAAATAAAACACCCCCAGCCTCTTCCTCCGATTCCTCAGCCCTGGAGCTGCTCCTCTTCGGCATCTCCTTGGAGTATTCATGCTTTAGCAAGGCCTGGGACCTCCTCTTTCTGCTACCTCAGAGTAAAAGCATTAAAGGCACCTCTCCCCTCCTCTGGGACTGCAGACAGGGCACAAGTGTCCAACCCTTGTTTTCTGGTCAGAGGATCATCTCATTTGTGAGATTCCTTGATTCCTCCTGGAAATAACCAACATCTCTCTGCAAATGGAGCAAGTTGCCAAATTTCTGACCAGCTTGTGCCCCTGGACAACAGGCTGACCATTCCTGGTCTTGTCAAGATCCTCCCATGGGGCACAGCCCCGCCACTGGGAATGTCTCTCTGTGGCACCAGAGGGGAACCACTGTGTGCATGGACAAGAAACAAAAATCACCCAGGACTTCACATAGAGGAATGGAGGAGTTTAAACCCCCTGAGCTGCCCTTCTGGGAGAGCTCTCAGAGTGATGCTTAAGCTATTTCCCAGCAGCCACAGGTCTGAGAGGGATTCCTGGGTCAACTCTTGCCTTTGTGAAGGGTTTAAGAGGTTTCCAGCCTTCAGGTGTGACTGAATTAAGGGAGAACTGTAGTTGGACAGAACGTGGCCTTGTGGGCTGGTGAATGTTGGGCACATCATGCAATTCATGCACACTATTTAATGAAGGCATCTTCAAACACATCAGCTGGAAACAAAGCTCTTGTTCAAGAGGTCACATCACTGGTGTGGAGAGTCCACAGAGACTTTCCAGGGCAGATAAACATGAAACCCCCACGTGCCTCTCCTGCCTGTGGGACTCATCCCTGGCTGGAGGATCAGCCTCCAATGCTCAGGCAGCTGAGCCTCCTATTTAAAAACTGTCTGTTTTATTGGCCCCCCAAGGACTGCAGAGTTTGGTGGGGAGTCTGTGGTGATGGTGATATCTCAGACCCGGGAAAAAGTGTCCCCTCTGTGGAAAAGCTCAACACTCTGGACACGTTGGGCTGAGATTAAACAGTGGGTGATTCCTGAGTGAAGGCTCAGTCAGCAGAGCTGCCATCCAGTCCCTCAAACTGCAGTTTGAATCCTGTCACGTTCTCTCTGTTCTCCATGTTCAGTCAGGACCTGGCACTTCCCAGCCTGTGATGTGCATTTATATTGCATGTTTTGACTTGGGATTCAAATGAACATCTGTCATGTGGTGGAAGCCCTGTGAGCACAGCTGGGGTGGACAAACCAACAGGGCCCAACAAACTGAGCAGGGTCTGGCTCTCCTGGAAGGTTTGTGCTCCCCCCACACTGATGCTCAGGGTAAATTTGCCCTTTAATTACCTGGAAAGCAAGTGTGGGATGGGGCCTCTGCTGGGAAGGGGAAAGGCAGAGCTGGTGGGAGCTGGGAAGGGCTTGTACAGCACTAAATACAGAGAACATGGAAGTGCTGCTCCCCCCTGGGCCAGGCAGAGCTCAGACAACAGGAGGCCACTGGTACAATGGCCTGTTTGAAGCAGAACATGGACCAGAATTGGAAAACAACAAATACCTCTAAAAACTGTGCAATGAAAACAGGCAGAGACAGGTTTTCTCGAAGGCAGCAGGTGGCAAACAAGGTCTGAACTGTGAGCTGGTTTTCTCCTGCTGGTTCACAGCTTTCCCAGAGCATTGGAAAAACCTCAGGGATCGATCCAGGGCATTGACACAACATTAGAGAGCATGAGCAGGGCAGTGTTTGCCTTGTAACCCTGTGCTGCAGTGACCTGAGCTGCTGGGGGAGGAAAAACCTCTTGTCCAGAGAAGCTGTGGCTGCCCCAGCCCTGGAAGTGTCCAAGGCCAGGTTGGAGCAACCTGGGATAGTGGAAGGTGCCCCTGCCCAAGGCAGGGGGTGGGACTGGGTGGGCTTTAAGGTCCCTTCCCACCCAAACCATTCTGGGATTCCATGATCATGATTTCAAAGAGCTTCATTTCCATCATTCCTTGGAGCTCTCAGGGAGTGTTTCTGGCCGTGGCCTTCGAGGCATTTGGGAAGAGCAATCGTTATTTAAGTGCTGCTGAGACAAAGGGAGGAGGATCTGCTTTCAGCTGCTGAGTTCAGAGCTGGAAAAGATTCCCTCAGCAGCACATCCCAGGAATGTTCTCCCTGCATTTTGAGCAAAAAGCAGCAGCACTGACCTCAGGCAGCCCCAGGTGCTGCCCCACTTGGGAGCTCACGGGGGGCTGAGCACAGTCTGCACTCAAAGGTCGACCTTGTCCAGGGCTGAGGCAGCTTCCTGTCCACCTCCAGGACTCCCAGGGCTCCCAGGACTCATGAAAGACAGCGACAGGTTCATGGGATTGCAGAAGAAAGAGAAAGGGGTGACACCACCAAGTTGTTCCTCAGGAATCTGGTCCCCTCTGGGTCCTTTGCTTCCTTTTTTTTAATCATGAAACTGGAATAGGAAACACATGTGAGCAAACCCCAAAGTCAGACCTCACCATGCCCTGCACACACAGCAGAGGATGGACAAACCTCTCCCCACGGAGCTGCTTTCCTGCCAGGACATCCCCTCAGGGAGGGCTCCCAGCCCCTGTTCCACGGAGGAGCCTCTCACCAGGGTTTGTCTGGGAACACCCAGCTGGGATGAGCAGCCTGTGGCACATGTGGAGGCCAGTCCTGAGTGCTCCAAGCATCCTCCAGTCTCCTGCAGACAGGGAAGAATAAATGTCCCAGCAGCTTTTGAGCTCACTGTCAGGAACCTTTCTTGGTGATCACCCTAAAATCTGCTTTTCATATGTTAGGGTACAGTTCCAATCTGGCCAAATCCTGCTGTTTCCAGACACTACAGGGTCTCATTTCTCTTGCTGCCACGTGTCTTTCCAACCAGTGGCCCAACTGGAAGATGAGTTTTCTGGCCAGCTCTGTAGGAAGGATGAAGGTGGGAGGGTGGGCAGAGCATCCTCCCCACTGAGGCAACAGGAGGACAGGAGTCACCTCTTCAAGGGTGAGAGGATGCACCCACTGGTAGCTACAGAAAGAGGATCTGCACAAGACAATTTACTCCCAGGGCTTCAAAACCCCATCCCAGACCAATGGGAACCACAGAGAGTCAGCTGGATCCAGGGCCCTGCCCAGTCTGGCACCATCAGGTGGGAACAAAAGGAGTCACTGGTCTGAGAGTGTCAGGACTCCTGAGAGTGAAGGGATGAAGCAGAGGAAAAGGGATCTCCTGTGTGTTTGCCATCAACACTCACAGTCCCTGAGTGTGCCCTGCACTCCCACAGCACACACAGCCAACCTTCATGTGCCCATCTGTCCCCTCACACGTGTCCACGAGGAGATGAAGGGTCTCTCAGCCACGTGGAGCTGTCTGGATTTTATGGGTCCTGCCTATGAGTGTGCAAAGGGACTGGGCCTGGAGTTGGTGCTGGAAAAAAGGGTCTGTCACCTTCTGGGGGTAAAGCTGAGGCAGTGGAAAGGGGTATGAAATGAGGATTTCCCTTTGATGTGAAGGGAGCCAGAGAAACACGGGCTCAGGTAGGCAGGAGGGACACTGAGAGCATGGAGAGCAAGGCAGGGGAGTGTGTGGTCTGCCACTCCTGCAGGCCCAGCCTCGGGGTCGTGTTTGTGCTTTAAAAGTTATCCTTATCCTCCACCTATCCCAAATTCACCCCATGACACTTCCTTCCCTAAAGTGTTTCCTTCTTCTCCACGAGCTCTTGTTATTGAGATTTCATTCTGTGATTTAGATTTAATTTGTGATTTAGATTTCACTCTGTGATTTAGATTTTAGATTTAACACCTTGTGTTAGAGCCAATATTTGTCCCTGGGATCCCAGATATGATGTCAGAGAGATTTTGTTTCATCTTCACATCTCAGCTGCTCTGTGGAGGAACCACCAGCCCACAGGACCCCGGAGCTGCAGCCCCTCAGTCACAGCACCTGCCCCCTGTGCCTTCCCAGGACTCCTGGGGAAATGGGGATGAGGGGCCAAGAGGAATGAGGTTTTCTTTTTCTGTCTAAGAAGGATCAGCAGTGGGGAAATCACTGACATGGGAACAAAACCAAGCATTAGGTGATGACTGGAAAGAAGCTGCTGTCAGTGAGATCAACAAGAAAAACGAGGAGCAAACACTTGGGAGTGATGGAGACTGTGCAAAAGAGGAGGAAAAGGGAAAGATGAGAAAGCCTGGATCAGGTCATCAAAAGCACATGGAATCCTCCAGAGCTGGGTGTGTGGCCACGGGCAACCAGAGCAGCCTCCACCCTGCCAGGGGCCTCACAGCACATCACAATTCCAGCCTCAACAGATGGGCCAAAACAGGCTGCACGTCCCTGGTCAGGCCTTCCCAGCAGGAAAGTCTGCTGGCTCAGGAGCTTAAAGAAGGGATTTGGCCAAGTCTGGGGTTGAATGTGAGGAGAGTCCTCCCTGGAATTCCCCAGAACCACCTCCCCTGTGAGAACCTGCTGCTGCAGGAACATCCTGGACACCCTGGCACTGGCCATGGCCTGCCCTTCACAGCTCTGCAAACCCAGGCAGGACAAAGCATCCTGTCAGCCCTGAGCCTGTCTGTGAGAGGGGGGTGTGGGGAACCACAGAAACTCAGGATGGGTTGGATTGGAAGGGACCTTAAACATCCATGTGCAGGATGTTCTCCTGCCTGTCCACGTGTCCCTGCCTCGCAGGGTGGAGAGTGGAGCTGAGGTTGTTGGTGTTCCCTGGGGCTGACCCGTCGTCCCAGCAGTGCTGAGCCCCCTCCTCAGGTCCCAGCTGGTGGCACTGGAGGTGCAGGACAGCTCTGGGAACCAGGCCCAGGGCACTGCCCCTTGTGCTGCTGCCTCCCAGCCACACCTGGCTGCCCCTTCTCCGTGTGTCCCATCCAGGGCTGGGGAGATGGAGCCCAAATACTGCATGAAGTCCTGGGCAGAGAGGGGCAGGAGCAGCAGGGAGCAGGAGCTGTGGCAGGAGGCAGCACTGGCACAGGGATTAGGGGCATGAGCTTCCCAGCCACAGGGGGAGTCGGGTCTGCCTGTTCAGTGTCTTCAGCAGAGATGTCTCTCCCTGGGATTTCCTTTACAACATTCAAATCATTAGTGGGCAGTTAAATCGACCCTTTGGGGCCAGCTCAGTGTCCAGCCTGAGCCTCCAGGCTGGGAGAGCAGCTCAGGACAAGGACAGCCAGCCATGTGTCTCATAAAGCAGTGGCATCTCTGTCCTTGGAGATGCTCAATCTGTAGGAGGACAAGGCCCTGAGGGACCTCATCCAACCTGGAAACTGGCCCTGCTCTGAGCAGGAGGTTGGGCCAAAGCCCTGCTGAGGGCTCTCCCAGCCTGGATTAACTAAGGACCACAAAGGATTGATTCATTCACACACAGCCCTCGGGTGTGGGCAGGTGTGTGAGGGAGAAACAAATGAGGTGGGAGAGGTGGGTGATGCTCCAGAGCTGCTGTTTGAAGGTGCTTCGATGGGCAGACAGGAATGTGCTGCACCCCAAGCAGGGGAGATGGGGAAAATAACCTGGGGAGCAACAACCCCCTGCACCTGTGAGGGCTGGGGGCCAACCAGCTGCACAGCCAGACCTGGGGGTGCTGGAGGACCAGGATTTGAATGTGAAATGGTAAAGACAGTCATCAGGGCTGCCCAAGGAGCAGCACTGACAGCAGGTAGAGAGAGGAGATCCTTCCCTTCTCCTCAGCACTGGTGGGACCCCACCTTGAGTCCTGTGGACTCCCAGGACAACAGAAACAGAATCCAAAAAAAAAATAAAATCTGAGTTGGGAGGGGCCCCAAGGATCACGGATTCCAACTCCTGGCTCTGCACAGGACACCCCAGCAATCCCACCCTGTGCCTGAGAGTGTAATGAGTCAAAACTCATATTTGCCCACACTGGCACCTGCACTGTGAGGTCTCTGCTCTGAGTTCCTGCTGGCACAGAACTGCTGCTCCCTCTCACGTCTCCCCACGTTCTGCAGGGACACCCCAGGCTGGGCTGGAGCCTGAGCAGCAGCTGTGGGACTGTCCCTGTTTGTGTGAAACAGTAATGTCTCAGGGCTTCTCTAAAAAAAATACATTTTCACCCTTCAGTGACAATTTCTGGCCAAATAAGCAATTTGACCCACATATTTAATGCTGAGCCGTTGCCAGGTCCTTGGACTGGTAGGAAAAGATCCTTTCAGCTCTGCCCTTCCCAGCACATCTGCCCCACTCAGCTGCTGCTGGAGACTGGGATCCATCCAGGTGGGACTGGGGTGGCTCAGGGTCTGCTGGGATCACCTGCACAGGCCAACCTGGGACACGTGGCTCTGACACCTCTGACCCCGAGCAGCCCCTCTCCAGGAATGCTGGTCCCTCTGCTGATGAACTTGGCCTGGGACAGGACACTCCCCACCTTGGCCACGATTCAGCAGCTCTCAGTTGGTGTCTCCTCACAGCTGAGACTCCTCAGGGTATTCCTGAGCCTCCAGGTGTTGCTTCCCCAGATCCAGCCCCTTGCAGGTCCTGTCAGATCCTCCAGCCCCCTGGGGAGGTCTCAGACACTTTGGAATACCTGGAATGGCTCCAGAGAGCCGAGTCCTCCCTCTGTGCCCACCAAGGACCAGGGTGTCCCCGGGTGTCAAAGCCCTTTTCACACCAGTGGGACCAGTAGTAGAAAGTCTTGTTTCCTCAGGAAACACTCATTTTTCAGTACTTTTTTGAACCGTTGGCTCCCTTTGGCTCACCAAATTCCCCCTAGGGGTGCTGGGGGGGCAGGCCCATCAGTGGCAGCAGCTGCCCAGCCCTCACCCTGTCCTGTCCCCCGCAGGTCCCTCGCCCTGGGGCAGCAGTACAGCTCCCTGGGGTCCCAGCCCATCCTCTGCGGCTCCATCCCGGGCCTGGTCCCGAAGCAGCTCCGCTTCTGCCGCAACTACATCGAGATCATGCCCAGCGTGGCCGAGGGGGTGAAGTTGGGCATCCAGGAGTGCCAGCACCAGTTCCGCGGCCGCCGCTGGAACTGCACCACCATCGACGACAGCCTGGCCATCTTCGGGCCCGTCCTGGACAAAGGTAACACCAGGGGCCCTGGCGACGGCTTGGGCAGGGTGGGGAGACTGGCACAGCTCTGCTGGGCCCCTGGATGCACCATATCCTACCGGGAACACGGCAGGGAATGGCTCAGAACTCCCGGCTGTCCACCCCAACTGCCCCCATTTCCTTTCCCCGGTTTGTTGAGTGTTACACCACGAGGGAAGGGTCTGCCCCCGTCTCAGAAGGACCAGGGAGGATGTAAAGCACAGGAAGGGGGAGGTTTAGCCCCAGGCACATTCCCATGTCCTGGAATTGTGGGCTCCACCTCCCTGCCCAGGCTGGGCAGCGCTTCCACACAGCAGGGACCAGCAGAGCCCGGGAAAGCCGAGGAGAGGGGCTGGGCTGAGTTCCTGGGATCGATGCAGGGCCACTGCAGCTCACACTGCCCACCCCAGGAGGGCCGTGGGCTCAGGTTTCCCCACCAGGGAGAAGCCACGGTTGAAATCCATGGTCTTGATCAGGCTGAGTGGGGATTTCAATGCATCTTTTCACAGATGAGCCCAAAATGCCCAGGGCTGGGAACAAAGAGAGAGAATAAATGTGCTTTCCCTCTTCTCTTTTGCTCCTCTTCAACCTTTCTGGATCCACTGGCATGGATCAGGCACACTCTGAGCACGTGGATGAGGCACCATAAAATTGGGATTCCCAGGGAGATCATGAGCCAAAATGAGGTGCTGGGCCCCAAGACACCCTGAAAGGAGAGTCTGGAGGGCTTTGGTGGCAGATCACAGAATCATAAAGTTCCCTGAGCTGGAAGAGACCTCTAAAGATCATCCAGTCCAACCCCTGGCCCTGCACAGACACCCCAATAATCCCACCCTGTGCCCAGAGGATCATCCAAACCCTCCTGGAGCTCTGGCAGCCTTGGGGCCGTGCCCACTGCCCTGGGGAGCCTGGTCATTGCCAACCACCCTCTGGGGGAAGGACCTTTCCCTGAGATCCAACCTGAGCCTGCCCTGGCACAGCTCCATGACAACCTGTCCCACATCTCAGATGTCCCATTAGCAAACCAAGACCCCAGACTGAAAGGCAGTCCCAGGAAACTGAGCCCAGTGGTGGATTAGAAACTCCCAGTGGACAAAAAGCTCCAGTTTGTCCATCCTGTCCCGTGATTCTGGTGACTTTGGGCCATGTTTAGCACGAGGGACATCCCCAGGTAACATCTTGGTTTCACAGCTTCACAAACACAGCCCAAAGCATTTCCCTCTCAGCTTCATGGGTGTCAGCACCCACAGGGTCCCTGCAGCCCAGAGAAGTCTCTTTATCACACAGAAATTATTCTTTCCAGTGCTGCCTTGGAAATGGCAATATTATGGTGTAGCCTTTAAGAAACTAGAGAGACTGGAGTGAGAGCAGAACACTGGACTATTTCCCAGTAGTCTCCTGGACAGTGCAGGAGTTCTGGTGAATTTTCTTACAGAGTCCCAATATTGTGCATATAAACAATTCATGAGATCCTTTTCCAAGCTTCAGCCTCCCAGTAAGGGAAGGAACCATTTCAGTTCCCTGAAATGACAGTCCAATATTTCAGTGAAAATTACTCCTTTGTGTTAATGTGCAATTCCTTGCAGGAATCAGGATTGTAAAGTCTCATTAGAGCACTAATAGGGACCTTGACAATCATTTCCCCTCTTTTTTGCCAGGATGTATTTTGGGGTAACTACTGTATTTACTACCAAATAACCTGTCATCAGGGCTCCCCACACTCTAACTTGCTGCCTAATAAAAGCCTGTCCTAAATTTCAGCACTTAAAAGATCAGAAAGTTTTAATTTTCTTTAAAAAATTTTCATTAAAAAACTGCCATAAAAATTTTAAACACATTCTGAAAGAACTGTTGGAGCACTGAAAATCTCTCACCACCATTTCTGTCAGCATGAAAGCACTTAAAAATTGGATTTGGACCATCCTCCCAGTAATGAGCAAACTGAACTTTGAATTTATGAAGAATATTTTAAGATCCTTTGGGCTGCAGGGACTAGAGCAGAGCCTCCTGTGTGGACTTGTCTCAGCATTGCCACGCAGCCCAAGCTGACAAGGTAAAATATCACCCAAACTCTGAAACCCTTCTGACAGATGGAGAAAAATTAGTGAGCCCATTCGTTATCCAGCTTTCCCAATCCCAGGCAGCACTGCCAGGCACCTCACTCCCAAAACGCATTTATTCTGCTGCCTTACTAACCTGTAAGTAGAGCAGTTAAAAATAAACAGTCTCATCTGCAAACAAGGACACATCAAAGCCCAGCCCAGCCCACGGTGGGGGTTATTTACACTTCTGAGCTGCGCTCGTGTCTTTTCTCTGCTGCCTGAAAAATTAATGAGCAGGGACAGGATGGGACTCATGTCATCTGTGCCAGTGAGGAACACGGGGAACCTTTGAGAGTCCCAAAGTTTGCAGCGTGAGGAGTCACAGAGGAAACAGAATCTTTTCAGCCCTGGCTTTGTCAGCTGAGGGAAGAGAGAATGTTGGTGATCAGACTGACAGGACTCGTTATCTGTGCCGAGTGTGGGAGCAGCACTCCCTGCTGAGGGGCTGTGGGGAGGGGAGGCACTCCTGGGCCTTCAGGGAATCATGGAATAGCTTGAGTGGGAAGGGACCTTTTAAAGAGCATTATGTCCAACACAGCATCACCTTCTGCCAGGCTGCTGCACTGTCTTCCTTAGATGCAGCAACAACAGGAGTCAGGGAATCATGGAATGGTTGGGCTGGAAGGGGTTTTAAGGCCCAGCCAGTGCCACCCCCTGCCATTGGCAGGGGCACCTTCCACCAGCCCAGGTTGCTCCAAGCCCNAGGTTGGACGGGGCTTGGAGCAACCTGGGCTGGTGGAAGGTGTCCCTGCCCATGGCAGGGGTGGCACTGGATGGGCTTTGAAGTCCCTCTCAACCCAAAGCTTCCCTGATTCTGATTCTCTCTAAATGTCACTATTTGAGGAACTTGCCTTTTTCAGCCACTGTGGTCTTTTCGTTACAACAACTATTCACAGCTCTCAACACCATGCCCAGGCATCTCAAATGAAGGGTGAAGTTCAGCCACCAAGACACACCTTTTCTTAGAAGTGATGATCTGCAGGCCAAGGTTATCTCCAGGAGATATATGGGGTGTTTATCTCTCCACATAAGTCCAGCTGGGTTTGCTGTTGTATAAAGTGCTCTGAGCAGGCTGTTTGCATGACTAACTCCTGTACTTCCTCCCTGCCTCAAGCAGACTCGATTTCATCAGGAGTTACTGTAAATGAATCACTAAAACCGTATTTTTTTTATGTTAAGCCTCCCAGCCTGCTGAAATGCAGACTTTGCAACAGGCTCAGGGCCTCCAGGAAAGCCTGTTCTGGTTCTCAATTTACCAGTAAATATCCTAAATCCTGCTCTGGTTCAGAACATGCAAACAAAACGCAGGGAGGGAGGTGTTGCTTTTTTCCTTTGTCATCTCCCCTTTTAACAGGCAGAAACAGTGTCACCCGAGCCTCACATGAAATCATGGAGTCATGGAACAGTTTGGGTTGGAAGGACCTCAAAGCCCATCCAGTGCCACCCCTGCCATGGGCTGGGACACCTTCCACCAGCCCAGGTTGCTCCAAGCCCCGTCCAACCTGGCCTTGGACACTTCCAGGGATCCAGGGGCAGCCACAGCTTCTCTGGGCGACCTGTGCCAGGGCCTCCCCACCCTCACAGGGAAGGATTCCTTCCCAATATCCCTTCTAACCTGCCCTCTGGCAGTGGGAAGCCATTCCCCCTTGTCCTGTCAGTCCAGACCCTTGTCCAAAGTCCCTCTCCAGTTTCTTGGAGCTCCTTTAGGAGAGCCTTAAATCAAGAGTTTTGAGCCCATACCCTGTGGCATCCCTGGGAACCTTTGCCATGTCCCCTGTCACTGATCTCAAGCACACACCAAGGGCAACCCCACAAGCAGACCCAAACTAGGAGGACAATCCCTGCTGCAGCTCACACTGTCATTAGGCCAACAGCCATGGAACACCAAGCCCAAAGGAGCTGGTGTCCCACCTGGGACAACTGCCTGGCTGAAATCACCCCTGAGGATCAGAGCAACATTTGGGGTAATCTCATCCTCTGCTCCCTCGGGTACATTGAGGCTGTTTTGGAGAAACTTCAGAGGTGCAGTTCTCACTACAATAGCATCAAAAATCACTTTTATACAGGGAGGGACAAGGGGGAATGACTTCCCACTGCCAGAGGGCAGGTAGAAGGGATATTGGGAAGGAATCCTTCCCTGGGAGGGTGGTAAGACCCTGGCACAGGTTGCCCAGAGAAGCTGTGGCTGCCCCTGGATCCCTGGAAGTGTCCAAGGCCAGGTTGGACGGGGCTTGGAGCAACCTGGGCTAGTGGAAGGTGTCCCTGCCCATGGCAGAGGGTGGAACTGGGAGGGCTTTAAGACTCCTTCCAACCCAAACCATTCTGTGATTCTAAGTTTTCTCTTTTGCATGTCTTATTTTATTACCTGGGCTATGAAAAAAAAAAAAAAGAAAAAAAAACAAACCAAACAACCCAAACCAACCCCTGAACGTGGGGTAAGATCATGTTTTTACAAGCAAATTCCCCAGGATGATTTATACTGCAGGTGTGCAGTCTGGGACAGGGAGGGAGGAAAAACCTGCTTTCCCCCTCCCTCTTCTCCCTTTTCTTTGTGCAATAAGGTCAGTTCTTATCTACAGTCGGTGGCTCCTCCAGCCGAGTCCTGCCCAAAGCCCGGGCCGAGCCGGCAGCCAGGTGACACTGCCCTGGGAGGGTGGGGAATGGCCATTCCCTGGGGGAGTGACAACCCCGTGGTGTTGGTTAAAGCCGGTGTCCGGAATGAGCGGCTGTGAGGGCAGGAAGGCCCCACAGCATCTGGAGCCCGAGCCCTGGGGGAGAAGCGGTCTGGGAGCCGCAGGCAGGGCGGGATCTGCGGGAGCGAGCGCGGCAGGAGCCTGTGCGGGCTCACACACCTCCCCTGTCCCCGGGGCAGGGGAGCCGCTCTGCCCCTGCCTCCCCGCGCTCCTTCTCCGGGAAGATGCCGCCGGTTCGGCAGGAGGACGCTCCCCATGGCCGCCGGGAGCGGGGCAGTGCGGGGGAGGCGGCGGGGCCGCTGCCCTCGGGGGTCCTTGTGTGCTCGGCTAAGCCCCTGCCACGAGCTGTGAAAAGGCCCGGGACTCGCACCAAGATAACCCGTGGCTTTTCTCAGCCACGACACTCGCAGTCATTTGCATCTAAACAGGGGTGTGTGGGATCAGGGGCCGTCTTGATATAAACTCAGCAGCTTAAAGGGAGGGGGAGGGAAAGCAGAGAGAGGGAGAGAGAAAAATAAGCTTATACCGATGAGAAAGAGCTAAGCTTCCTCCCCTACTGTGAGGCAGGGCGAGCGATACCATCCGAGCGCCGCAGTCGTTTCAAATCGCTGCCGCATTCACACGCCCTTGGGGCCATCCTGAGCCGGGGGCGGGGGGCCGGGGAGCGCCATCAATAGGGATTTCCCAGCCGGGCCGGCGGGATTGGAGGGTGACGGCAGGACAGGGGAACATTGCCCCGTTGCTACGAGGTGCTCCTGGGGAATGCCAGTGCTCTGTGCCGTGGGTACGCTGGCCGGCGGAAACATTCCGCATTATGCGGGTAATACAGTGTGACACGGCGGGAACAATGGCAAATTGAGTGTCCCAGCAGGTAACGGCCCGGCCGGGACACAGGCGCGGTGGTGCACTGTCAAGGCGGCTCTAATCCTCCCTCGCCAGCCCCTCCCCTGGTTCTGGGAACGCTGCTCCCGCCTTTCGTCTCTGGGAAATTCTCCCGGCTCCTCGCCCAGACCCAGGCGAAGATTTCAAGGCGAGGGGTTTGTGTTTGCAGCTCGCTGCCCCCCCGGCATCGCGGGGAGACACGGGGGTGCCGAGGGAGCCGGGGGTGCCGGGGGAGCCCTGCACCTCCGCGGCCGTGCCTGTCCCGGCTCAGCTCCATCCCACCACCCCTGCTCCCTTCCCGGACTTAAAGACGCACAAAATCTGCGGTGACCCTCCTTCCCATGACCCTCCTTCCCATGACCCTCCTTGTGCCCATCCACACCCTCTGGATGGAACGCGAAGGCACATCAGCCAGGAGAGCAGCTCCTGTCCCCTCCCTGTCCCCTCCCTGTCCCGGTCCAGGGCCAGAAGGGCTCCCTGGCTCCTCTAATCTGATGTGCTTTGGGTCACAGGCCACCCAAAGAGTCGTTGTCAGGCCGAGACACCCCAGGTGGTGCAGGGACCTTCAGCTGGTGGCCCACAGCTCCCAGTGGTCCCAGCATAAGCAGCTGGTGAAAGATACCCAAGGAAAACCTTGGTGGGTGGATCCCCATCGGGGGTGGGAAGAGCAAGGAGGGAAGAGTTTGAACGCAAAGAAAGGGAAAACCACAGCAGGGTCCCACCAGCACAGACAGGACTGAGCAGCCCTGGTTTGGGACCCCATTTGGCTGCAGCAGAGCAGAGCTGTGGTTTCCACAGCTGGAACAACCCACAGCCACCTCCTTCCAGTGCCTGCACGGGCTGAAATCCGCCCAGCTTGGGGTACCTGGTCTTTGGAAGCCAGACCCACCTCCACAGAGAGACTGAAGCTGGAGAGAGAGAGCTGCTGCAGGGGAGGGGTGCAGGGGGGATGGTCCATGGCTGTCCACAGCTCCTGCTGGGGAAGGAGGGGACAGGCTCCAAGGTCATTTTTCCAGCAGAAATTTCTGGCTTCGTCCCACACCCACTGACTGTCCTGATCATCTGGTCACACCACACCCAGAGGCACTGGAACCCTCCTGCCCCCTGCCCAGGCACAGCAGCCCCTGGAAAATGGCCTTCAGCTCCTCCCTGCTTCCTGCACATGGGGAGAGAGGTTGGATTGACTCCGACATCTGCTCTGGATTGAGAGACCTGGAGTCTCCATCCTTACAGGATGGAGTGAAGCACCCCAGGGAGCTGTGGGTGTGCAGAGCGTGGCACAACTGGAGGCTCTGAGCCAAAAGGTGCCCAAGGGGGAAAGTTGAGACTGAGCTAATGACTGTGCTTGGGAGAGCCTATGTTAGTGCAGCCACTGAGGCCAGCAGGCAAACTCCTCTTGATTTCAAAATGAGTAGGAAGAGCACAACACTGCTCTAGAAAAAATATAGAAAATTTAAAAAATACCCAACCAAAACAACAGGCAGGTCACCACTGCAGGAACTGCAGACGGCCAAGGACCATCTGTGCTGAGCAGGGACTTGCCAGTCTATGCCCGAAACAGGAGACCCCTCTGAGTGCCCTGAGCTGTGGTGGGATGGGCTCTCCTCCAGCCCTGGTCAGCCCTCAGCTGAGGGAGAGTTGGATTCCTGGAAAGGGGAATCACTCCAGAGATGGGCAGCCAGGCTGGGGACTGTCATGGACAACATTTTACGGAAAGATTTAACAAAAAGGGCTCTTTGAGCACGGGAAAATGGCAGTTTTGCTCCCTGCAAGAACCATGGAGTAAACTCAGGGGCCATTAAAGATGCTTGAAGGTGAAAGTCAATGTGAGCACAGGAACAAGGGATGTTACTTGGCTGGGCTTTAATCTGGGTTAAAAAATCCAAGTTCTCCAGCGTCCTGCTTTGAAACCAGGGGAAGAGCCATCAGACAGCACCAGTGAAAAGACCAGCTCAGTTCAGAGCATGTCACAGCTTCTCCAACAACTTCCTGGAGGGTTAACTCACCGAGATAATGCAGGAAAATGCAGGAAATACCCTTTCAGTTTGACTGTGTTTTGTCCACTTATGGACAGAGGTCAGGACTCCCGAACCCAGGACATTAAATTCACAGAACTCACAGTAGGAAAATGCCACCCAGGCAACACAAACTGCTGGGGACATCCCCGGGGGGCACTGTCACTGCTGCTGTTCGAGTCCAGGTCGGGGCCCCACGGAATGTCCAGGGAAGGGGATGGCTTGAAGGTCACCCTGCCATGGCCACAGGTGGAAGAGGGGATGGACTGGGATGCTCCAGCTCAGCAAACCCTCTGTACCCTCTTCATCTTCATGTGGATTTTCTGTGTTGTCCCCACCACCTGCCCAGGTCTCTCTGTCCTGCTGGGACATTTCCTGTCCCTCAGCACAGGGATCCCCCACACTCCCATTCCCAGCCCCCATCCACCCAGGAATCCTGGGCACTGTATTTCACCCTTCCTTCAGCTTTCAGCACCTTTCAGGGCTTTCTCCAGCTTTGCTCCTTTGGGCCAAAATTCATTCACTGCAACTGTTCCCTGGAGCCTGGCAATGGTTCCAAAGAGCCTTGAGTTTCATCTGCTTCCTGAAAGGAAAGTCCTGTTATCAAACCTGAGGATCCTGAGGGCCAGGAGTTGGACTCCATGATCCCTGTGGGTCCCTTCCAACCCAGCATATTTTGTGACTCTGCTTTGATTTCCTCTGGGAAACTAGTAAGCAACTTCACGGGCATCTGGAAGTTGGGTTTTATTATTTATTTATCTCCACTAAAGGACAAGTCACATGTTGTTTATGTGACACATTTAACAGGAATGACCAGCTCTTGGGCTTTGTGCTGCCACAGTCTGCCCTGAATGATCTAAAACCTTTCTCAACACCAATGAGCTTTGTCACCCCCCCCGGACTAACCCCTGGCACAGAGCCCCTCCCTGGGTTCCAGGAACTCTCTTCTGAGGCCCCTCGAGCTCCCACTGATGTTTAGTTCACCCCTTGGCCTCTGTGCCGGATCAAATCCTGCACCAGCTCTATCTGGGAGAACCCCAAAGCTGGAATCCCACCAAAGCTGGAATCCCACTCCTCTCTCTCCTCCTCCTCCTGCAAGGGCGATTCCAGCAGCACCCGCTCCAGAAGACATTCCTTAAAATACCCATAAATTAACTTTTGGCTTTCCAGTGGGGTTTAGAAGCCGCTGAGGGAGGTTGGGAAGGACAAGGCTGCCTGCTAACCCCCGCCTGTGTGTTGGCAGCCACCCGCGAGTCGGCCTTCGTGCACGCCATCGCCTCGGCCGGCGTGGCCTTCGCCGTCACCCGCTCCTGCGCCGAGGGCACCTCCACCATCTGCGGCTGCGACTCCCACCACAAGGGGCCCCCCGGGGACGGCTGGAAGTGGGGGGGGTGCAGCGAGGACGCCGATTTCGGGGTGTTGGTGTCCCGGGAGTTCGCGGACGCGCGGGAGAACCGCCCGGACGCGCGCTCGGCCATGAACAGGCACAACAACGAGGCCGGGAGGACGGTGAGTGCCCGGGCAGGGGGTCTGTGTCTGCAGGGGTGGCCCAGGGGGCTCCTCCTGGTGCCACGGGACTGCAGTGATGCCCAGGCTGAGGCTTCCTAAGGTTGTTTCCCAGGGCCCAGCATTTCCACTCTCTCCAAACAGATTCACACTCCATCCAAACATGCCTTGCTTGCAGCACACACATAGAATCATGGAATGGTTTGGGTTGGAAGGGACCTTAAAGACCATCCAGTCCCACCCCCTGCCATGGGCAGGGACACCTTCCACTAGCCCAGGTTGCTCCAAGCCCCGTCCAACCTGGCCTTGGACACTTCCAGGGATCCAGGGGCAGCCACAGATTATCTGGGCAACCTGAGAACATCTTCCAAGGCCACGTGTACAAACACAACTCAGTCAGGAGAGACCCCAGGTCAGCAGTGGACCAAGAGGATTTTCCTCCCAAGCTCCTCCTTTCTACATGTTCCCTGTTATAACATTGTCCCAGTGATTCCCTGGAGTAGATGATGGTTGTCAGTTCCTTCCAACTCAAATATTCTAGTCTAGTCTAGTCTAGTCTATTATTTCTATTTCTATTTCTATTCTATTCCATTCCATTCCTGCTGTCTGCAGGTACCTGGGCCCTGCCTGCTCTGGGTCATTTGCAAACTCAGTCAGACCTTTCCAACTGTGCTTGAAGCAAACACTGACATGGCTTTTCCACACCACAGCAGGCAGAGGTGGAAGGGTAGAAGGCTGACGGCTTCTGGTACAAAAAAGCCCACCAAACTGCAGTAATTTTAGCAGAAATCAGTGATTATTTTGCTCCACACAGAGGAGGTTTCTGGTAAAGAGATTTATGTCCTTAGATTCACAATTTCATTACATTCTAGTGCAAACTGTCAGATGTGGGCCATAAAGGAAGGGTCATCAGCAAAGAGAGGACAAAGGGATCGGTCTCCATCCACGGGGGTCAGAGACACCGTCCAACCCCCACTTCTCTGGGCTCTGACTGTGCACACACACAGGGCAGGGGGGACCCCAGTGAAAGGACCAGACCTTGGGATTAGATTAGACTAGACTAGATTAGACTGGGTGAATGATCAGAGCAGCTGCCCACCTCATGCTTTCCTAGTGTGACACCTGTCTGGAGACGTTTCTGGCCACCACAACTCATTCCCAACCAGCCCACACTTCCCAGACCGAGCTCAGAGAAGCCATTTAAACCCAGGTGGCAAAGGCAGGGGATGGAAAGCAAACCCTGCTGCTGATCCTCGTTCTCTCCCCCCACAGACCATCCTGGACCACATGCACCTGAAGTGCAAGTGCCACGGGCTGTCGGGGAGCTGTGAGGTGAAGACCTGCTGGTGGGCCCAGCCCGATTTCCGGGCCATCGGGGACTTCCTGAAGGATAAATACGACAGCGCCTCGGAGATGGTGGTGGAAAAGCACCGGGAATCCCGGGGCTGGGTGGAAACTCTCAGGGCCAAGTATGCGCTTTTCAAGCCGCCCACGGAGCGGGACCTGGTCTACTATGAGAACTCGCCCAACTTCTGCGAGCCCAACCCCGAGACGGGCTCCTTTGGGACCAGGGACAGGACCTGCAACGTCACCTCCCACGGCATCGACGGCTGTGACCTGCTGTGCTGCGGCCGCGGCCACAACACCCGGACTGAGAAGCGCAAGGAGAAGTGTCACTGCATCTTCCACTGGTGCTGCTACGTGAGCTGCCAGGAGTGCACCCGCGTCTACGACGTCCACACCTGCAAGTAGGCCCGGGGAGGTGTCCACTCGTGGAGGTGCCCCAGGGCAGGCCCAGGGGTGCAGCCCCCGTGGCCTCACACTGCAGAGGACGGCACAGAACTGCTGGTGGCCCCAGCCCCTCACCCGGGTCAGGGCTGGCCTGGTGCTGCAGCTCGGTGGATCTGGGACTGCTGCTCCCGGGGACAGGCAGGGACGGGGCAGCCCAAGCCAGGCCTGGCCATGGCAGGCAGAGCTGCCACAGCACACCCTGAGCTCTGTCCTAGGCCAGGACAGGTCCTGCCTGTGCAGACAAAGGTACAGGGGTCAGGTGGAAATGGGTTTTACACAGTGAGAGCTGAGCAGACACAGCTCCCCCTCTGCTGTCCTGGGCTTGGCAGATGTGGTGGGGAAGAGGGAAGGAGGTAAATCCTCACACCAGCCCAGCTCCCTCCTGCCTGCTCCAAGGAGACAATGCTGGAGAACCAAACCTGTCCGAGCACACAGAGCCCACGGGTGGTCTCTCCTTCCCTCTCCCCGCTGCTCTCCCTGCTCCCCACAGCCCCACATCTCCTACAGTCCCCTGGGGAGGATGGCAGGAAGGCAGAGCCCAGAGCTGATCCTCCAGCACGTGGCCCAGGACGAGGGCAGGGCACAGGGCACTGCTGGCACCTCTCACAGGGGACACAGCCCATCCCAGCACCCAGGGTGGATCTCAAGGATCTGGGATCCACCAGATCCACACCTATTGACTAAGCATTCCCTGACATGACTTTATATCCCAGAGGGAGCTCAGGGATGCCCCTGGGGACAGGTGACCTGCCAGGTGAGCTGCTGCTCCAGCTCTGGACATCAGCGACTCTGGGGAGACAGAGGCCACGGAGAGAGGGAATGTCTGTCCCAGGCCTCCCCACCAGACAGGTGTGGTCCAACCACTGCACCCAGCAAGAGAGAGGTGAGGGAGACAGGGAAGGGAGACCTGTATCCCACAGCACAACCCCCGGCAGACCCTCCCCTTCCCACAGGATCTGCTGAGCTGCCCGTTGTCCATGAAGACCCCACCAAGCACAGAGGCTCCAAACCATCAGCAGGGATTTGGGCCCCACCTCAGTGCAGGAGAACCAGGGTTTGTCCCACCACTGCTCCCCAGGCCCCCTCCCCTCCCTGAGCACACCCCTCACTCTGGGCTCACCTTTTCAGGGGTAACTGACCCTGCAAATCAAAAAAACAAGATTCCCTCTGTCCTGGGGGGCTCCAGGACCAACAGCCCTGTTCAAAGGCACTGCTCACACAGCAGTGATTCCACAGGGAATCGTGGCCTGCCCATCCCAGCTGTGGCTGCTGCTCCACTCCCTCCTTTCTCCAGGGGAAGGAGCAGCACAAAGAGCAATAAAGGGGTGAGGGACCCTCCCAGGGGGCACAGAGAGGGCCCAGCCCTCACACCTGTGTGGGGACAACCAGAGCAAAATTCCAGGTCCTTCCTGGGCAGAGTGAGAGGAGCTCCTGGACTCACATGGCCAGAGGAGCCTCCACTTCCAAAAAATAAAATCACAGAGAGCTCAAAAGCCCTCCCCACTCAGAGCCAAGCCGTCCTCTGATATGCATCTATTTAAAGTATATATTAAATTCCACGTCTGGAAAGACTCCCAGTACCTGACTTTAAACAAAATCCCCCTTTTGTTTGTTTTTTAATCAAGAAAAGGTATTTAATATTAAATAGAACATTTATTGCCTTGTAATTATTTTACTGTAGCCAGGTATTCTAGCACTGAATGGAAGATCTTTTTCCATCAATCTGCTGTATCCAAAGTTTTGTATAAAGTTGTAGAGGTCGATTTTTTTTTATTTTATATTCAGAAAATTTCTCTTTTTATAAGCATTATTTATTATACAATGTATATACTTGAGTTAACTAAGATTATATATTATATAAATATATATATTTGGAGAAAAATATATTTCAACTTGCATTTTTTTGTGGTACACCATTAAAGAGAAGGTATAAAAAATCAAAACTATGCACTTGCCAGCTTGTGTGGTTTGGATCCTTCAGGTCCTGCTGAAGTGGTGGGTCATTATCCAGCTGCTTATGGGCAGGGGCAGTCATGGAATTATGGAATCACAGAGTGGTTGGGGTTGGAAGGGACCTTAAAGACTATCTAGTTCTTACACCCCACCATGGACAGGGATATGAATGCAAGACAACGATGGCAAAATGTATCCAACAAAGGAGATTTTATAGCTGAATGCTGAGCTTTGGGTTTAGGAAGTGCCATGAGCTGTGTGCACAACACAGCACAAAACCATGGAAACATTAGGGTTGGAAAAGACCTTTAAGATCAAGTCCAACTGTTCCCCCACCACTGCCAAGGCCACCACTGCCCCGTGTCCCCAAGTGCCAAATCCAGAGGCCTTTTAAATCCCTCAGGGATGGGGACTCCACCACTGCCCTGGGCAGCTGTGCTAGGGCTGGACAGCCCTTTCCATGAAGGGATTTTCCCAATATCCAACCTGACTCTCCCCTGGCACAGCTGGAGGCCGTTCCCTCTCCTCCCATCCCTTGTTCCCTGGGAGCAGAGCCCAAATCCCCCCGGCTCCCCCCTCCTATCAGGGAGTTGCAAAGAGCTAGAAGATTAAATTAGTCTTAATGGATTAAAACAGGTTTTAGACTTCATACACTCCCCCATGTACCCCTAGGCTGTCACTGAATCACCTTCCAGTGGTTTGGACAGACCAAGATCCAAATTTCCTCACATAAAAACATCTTCTCTCCTGTCCAGGAATAATTTGTGGGTGTTTCTGCAGAGTCTCCCCCGTGTTAATGATGTTTTTAAGTGCACATGGTTTTCCACAGCACTGGCCTCAAACACACCTGTCTGAGGGGTAAAAGCAAATATAAAATCCCTGTGTTCTTACCCTGCTCCTGTTTGCACACAAAGCCATCCCAGCTGCCTGGGCCACGTGCATGGACAGTGCCCACACTGGTGTCTCTGCCCCACGGCACCAGCAATGCCACCAGTCACCCTCAACACACATCCTGACACGCCAGAGAACCAAAAACTTGACCCAGGGAGGGTTCTGGGCCTCACAGCTCTGGGGTTGCAGCTCTCTGTGTCTGCCCACCTCCACCCCACAGCATCCTCCCAAACCCATCCCAGCACCTGGAAATAATCTGTCCCTGGTTAAACAACTCCATTTCAGAGACATTTCTGGAAGGTTCAAGATGAAACAGGGTAAGGAAGGGGATGAAGAACTTGGCCCTTACTGTTGAAAGCAGTATTGTTTGTACCTTACATGTTTAAGGCCTGTGCCAGGCAGAGCCCCAGAGAACACACCAGTGGTGGGGAGGTGCTCCAGGAGCCCTTCCCTTGTGCCACCTGCAGGAAACAGCTCGGATGGAGATCCTGGAATAGGCTGGAGTAGGTGGGCTGTCACACCCAGCAGCTCACCCTGGTTTTCCAAGTGTGACACAGCCACCTCACACACACAGGGACATCCATGGGGCTCCTCAGCTCTGCAGGGCCCAGAAAGCTCCAGAATGGGCTGGACCAGAGACCTCTCAGCCAATTCCTTGGAGACCACGGGGGGTCACTCTGTCCAGGATGGGGGGAAATTCAATCCATCCACTTGTAGGCATCCCCTGAGCACCCCCTGGCCAGTAGCACCTGGGAACAGCTCTGCTCCTCACACGCCTCAGCTCAACCAGCAGCAGACAGACAGCAGCCAGGGCATCACAAGGAGTTGTGCTTTTTATTGAATCCATTGAATGTGCAATTAAACCAGATATTTATTCATCAATATAGTTCTGGACAAAGACATGATAAGGTTTACAGCATTTACTCTGAAATATAAGTTACTGTGTGCTGCTGTCACCCGGACTGGCAGAGGGGAGGGAGGAACAAATAAATCCACAAGGTCATACACAAAATGAGAGGGAACAGCCAGCACTGGGACTCACAAGGGCATCACAACACAACAGCACTGCCAGAGAACAGAGGGGGGTGGCTGGAACACCCCCACTGCTGTGAGCACACACTGAGGACAACAGTACCTGCACTTTGGGCCTGGAAGGACGTGGAGCATCTCCTTCCCTGGACACCCCTCTGGTACCACTGCAAGCCCTTGCAGGGGCTCTGGGCAAGTTTAGGAAGCTACACTGACTCACATCTGATAAATGGCTTTGATTTCATGCCCCACCACACTGAGGTATGTGCCATGAACATTACTGAAGGAGCAGAGCCCCAGAACCAGGGGAGCCTCACGCAGCCACTGGCAGCACCTCACTGAGGCCACGTGGCTGTTGGGAAGGACCATGGAGCAAAGTTTGATACATTCCTTTATTTCAGTGCAAAAACATGGCAATGCACATCTCATGCACCTGCAGAGCTTGGCTTCCTCTCTGTGTCCAAGGAGGAATTTCAACCTTTGGTAGCATGGCATGGAAATGGGATGTGAGGCTGGAGGACACCAAAGCTGCCACCTACATGAGCTCAGGAAGAGCAGGAGGCTGGAACCAGCATCTCTAAAACTGTTGTTGAATTAACAACAAGCTTTTGATGCCTTAAATACTGGATTTGGAAATTTCCTCTACTCTGATCAACATCTCCCTGCCCTCTTCCCGTCCCCAGTGCCACTGGCAGTGTCTCATGGGGCCCCAAAATACCTGGATATAAATAAAGCAGGTGCAGCATCCAGGCAGTCCTGGAGCTGGACTGCTGTGGGCACTGCCTGTGGGGTGTGGGTCTGGCTCAGGGTTCAGTGAGGGATGGGATGACACCACAAGAAAGCCTCCACCTGACCAGGATATGACAGAGCAGTGCTGCAGTGTCCCTTCACCAGACTGGCAAGTTTATTAGGAGTCAGAATCTCTTTGCCACTGCAGGAATGCTGGACACAAGTGAGCATTGGCTTCAAACTCCCAGGACATTCCCCCATGCTCAAATCAAAGGATGCAGCCTGGCTGCACAGAGACAGAAGCACAGTGTTCTAGGAGACACTTGCACATGACATCAGAATATTAAAGACAAAGAATAAAGATACTGTATTGCACTAAACATGCAGATTCCACATGGGGCTCTGGGAAATGGGGAGCATTTCACTTTGTCCAGTGTGTTGAGCACAGAAGAGTAAAGATCCCAGTGTATTTTCTCCAGGTTGGTCGCTTTTCCAGCTGTTGATCTTGCACTTGGTCCACCTTCAGTCTAGGGTAGGAACTCTTGCAAAAGAAGCCAAATCCATCAGGAAAGCATCATGCACATGTATAAAGCATCAAGCACACACTGGAACCCACTCACATGTAGCCAGGATAGATAGTGGTGTGAGCTGCCCCAGCACAGGCACTGCCCTACATGTATTAGAAAGTCATTCTCTAGGAGATGCCACTGTCCCACTGGGCTCAACTACTCCCTGTGGCACCTACAGGGAAAGAGTAGGACATCCTTCTCTCAGACAGGAGACACAAGAAATCAAAGTTCCAGATTTCAGACAAACAGCTGGATTTTAACTCGAGGAGAACCTCTTCTGATTTACTTCAGTTAATTGTGGCCCAGTATCTCATGGAAACTTTAAATCAAGGGTGAATTAAGACAGGTAGAGAATTCAGACATGCAAGTTCTCAGCTCCTTCACACCTCCCCCCTCCCAAAGTGCTGTAAGAACAGATCTGACACAGCTCTGAAAACACAGAGGGGCCAACAATGAGAGCAGATACCCCAGCACTGCAGGTTCCCCTCAGAGATGCTCATTTCTGAGCAGAAATGGGAATTTTAAACAATGCTTTAAACTAAAAGTACTTACGTTCCTTCTTCTCTCAGAAGAGCCAAGAACTTTTTCACCCGATACTCAGGATCCATCTAAACACCAAACAAACAGTCCCATCAGTGCTGGGGCATGGGATTGTTGGTCCTCCCATGGAAGGACTCTAGGGAAGTCTTCCCTAGATTTACATCAAAATATACACTGAGTGAGGACTACAAACATTTGGACATCAGAGGCTGTTGGTTCTCAGAATCTTTGTGTTGTGTTGTAACAGTTCCTGTGTCCCAGAAACTCCAAGCTGTGTCCCCTCTGCAATCTGCACTGACATCCTGGATCTTTAACACACAGGGACAACACAGGGGACTCATTCTGGAAACATCCAGCACATGGATCTAGGCAGCTGACTGGTTGTGAGATCCCCAGCTCTGTCACCCACTTGGCAATAAAGAGGCAAGGCTCTACTAAAAAATAAAACTGGGACTTCTCCCTGGAGGAGGGAAGCAAAGTGTCACCTGTGCCCTGACCTCCCACCCACGAGGCCAAGCACAGGCTCCACAACTCCCCCACTAGGTTTGCCATCCCCAAAGGAAAATTTCTTCTGATTCCAGGTGTGAAGAAGCCATCCATTTAAACCCCTGACTGCTGCAATGGAGGGGAGAAAATAAATGCTAACCCAGCTCAGGAGAAAACAAATCCTAACCCAACATCAGCGTCCCCAGCGATGCAGGCAGGGGACAGAGCCAGGGAGAATTTCTGCTTTGTGCTAAGAAAAGCCTGAAAATGTAAAACTTCCCAGTGCTGTGAGATGTGTCAGCAAGGCCAGGACCTCACTGCCAACTGCTGAGCTACTTTTCGATCAGAAAAATAAATTCACTGAAACAAGAAGATTTAAAGGAACTTGCTGAGGCTCTCTGAGTTATTTAACATGCAGAGGAAGGTTGGTGATGCTCAGGTCCTGGCAGAGATGAAAGGCCACCCCCTACCTGACACAGTGCTTGGAATGTGGAACTCCCAGGGACTGAGGGGACTGTGGCACCACATAGCTGGTGACCACAGAGGGTGCCTGCAGTGTCCCTCTGGCCTAAATCTTCTCCACAATCTCTCCCAGTTGACGCCAGGCTACAAGGGAAAGCTCATCTGTCACTGCACCAGTTCTCCCATTTCTAGGTGTGGATGTGGCACCTGGGGACATGGCTCAGTGGTGGCCTTGGCAGTGCTGGGGGAACAGTTGGACTCGAGGATCTCAGAAGGCTTTTCCAACCTCAAGGATTCTGTGATTCCATCAGAAAGGCTGGAGGCACCCTGAACACTGGTTACCTGGATGTCCCCTTTCTCTGGGGGCATTCACAGGTTCAATCCACCCTACAAGACTCAGTATGTTCTGTTAAAAACCCAACATGATCCAACACAGTTCTGTACAAACAAATATCTTCTTTTCATCCTTAGAAAACCTGTACTAAAGCCACCAGCTGAAATTCAAACTTGCCAAGGCCAGAGTTCTGCTTCCCACATTGAAGATGCTGAAGTGGCCAAGGCAAGACACTGTGTCCATAACCTGCACTGACTCCTGGGGAGGAACAGCACTTTCCTGCAGACACAGTACCTTTTCCAAAAGACTAAAGCAGGCAGCTGAAAGGTCACAAAGACTCCAACTGGACCAAATTGCTTATTAACAATGCAGGCACAAACCCCAGAGGCTGATCTGCCTGGGAAGGGGTCAGTGGAGTGCAGAGGAAGCAGATTCCAGACTCTTGGACAGACCCCCTGTGAAAGGGGAAATGCTGCTGCCAAAGTGGGTGGGACATTCTCTGGACCACCACAGGGACTGACCCTGTGACAGAGCTCACACAGGTGAAAGGACATGGATGCTCCTTCCTGGGCAATGCAGCACCCCCAGGACATGCCCAGGAGCCCTCAGGAAACAAAGGAACTGAAGGGACTTTGTTAACCTTCAGTCCAGGGAAGGAGATCCTGCACTAAGATGTGACGTTCCTGCTGGGAGTGAAGTGCTCCTGAAAACCTGCCATAAACCCCAAACTTTCAGCACATCCAGGTAGAGCATTTGCTTTAAAGTAAATTAGGCAATATTGCAGATGATCTTTCAAAACAAGTTCCCATCTCAGTTAAGATACATAAAAGACAAACAGCTTAGATTAAGTTTTATTTATGCTGATTAAGTTTTGTTTATGTTAAACAGAAGTTACCAAATCAGGAAACCCTGGAGGTGCCAAAAGGGGCTTTCTGGAACACTGCCTGGCTCATCCAGGTTCCTGCTCCAAGGAGGAGAGAGCCCTTGGGTTTGGGAGTGCTGCCAGCAAGGTCCAAGAGCAACGCCAGGCAGGGAAGGGACACAGGAGGAACCAGACCTGGAAAGAGCAGGTGTCCAGCAGCACCCAGAGCACTGTGAGGGGCCCTGTGCTGCAGCCAGGGCCACTCCAAACTAAACTCCTCTGTATTCCCACGGGAAATCCTGTGTGTATCCATGGATCAAAGGCCTCCATTTGAAAAAGAACATCGTCAGGACACTCAGTGTACACAGGATGGCCAAACGTGGGACACTAAACACGAGCAGCTGGACATTAAAGAAGGGCAGGAACAGCAGTAAACAGAGTCTGAGGGGAATGAAGCTGCCAGAAAGTGTGGGGTTACACAGCTCATAAACATCCCACCCAAGGCACCAGAGCAGAGCAGGCACGCCAAGAAAGGATTTTGATACCGAGGGTCTGGTTCAGTGTGATTTTAGTCTGAAACAGTCTGGAAGTCACTGACCAGCTTAGGAATCCCTATGGAGAGCACAGGGTGGGGGTTCACTGCTCTAACAGAACAAAACCCACTGTCAAATTCAGAGAAAGACACTATATGCACATTTTTTACAAAGAATTCATTCACCATGGCATCTAATCAGCTGAATTCTGAGAAACTTCATCCATCAGTTGGAATTTTTAAGAGATTTCAGATTCAAATTTCTTTCTAAAAAGCTGTGCTCCAGCTCAGTGAAAGAAGGAACCAGTCCTGGACTGGTGCAATTGTGCTTTCCTGTAACACCCAGGCAGATCAGAGCTCCCTGTGGGTTCCAGTGCACTCAGCCCAGTGCTGTGTGTGCAGGGAGAGCCTGCCCTGCTCTCCTGTATTTATAGCAGTTCAGCAGACGGAGTCATGGAAACACCTCAGACCTTTTGGAGCAGAACTTGTTCATATTTAGCTCCCATATGCTGTTGCCTCTGCTATTACACAACCACCTGCACTGGGTGTAACAGCACAAACCACCTTCCTGCCAACCCTCCATAGCAAAGGGGACCATTGGTGGCTCTGTGGGCAGGGGCAGCAATTCATGGGACACTTGTCAGTGCATCACAAAGGGCAGAGCCACAGCTCTCTCTGTCTTCTCCCAGCCTGGCTGGTCAGGGACTCACTCACAAAACACTGGTCTGGTTAAAAAATCAATGCACCAGATCAGTTCAGCTGCACAGCCCAGGACAGCACTATGGACAACACAGGTCACAGAATCACAGAGTATCCTGAGCTGGGAGGGACCCCCAAGGACAATCCAGTCCAGCCCCTGGCCCTGCACAGACACCCCAACAATCCCACCCTGTCCCTCAGAGTGTTGTCCAAACCCTCCTGGAGCTCTGGCAGCCTTGGGGCTGTGCCCACTGCCCTGGGGAGCCTGGGCAGTGCCAACCACCCTCTGGGGGAAGGACCTTTTCCTGAGATCCAACCTAAACCTCCCTGACACAGCTCCAGCTGTTCCCTGGGTCCTATCCCTGCTCACAGAGAGCAGAGTTCAGAGCTGCCCCTCCAGACCCCTTGGGAGGAGCTGCAGATCCCAGTGAGGTCTGACCTCAGTCTGCTCTTCTCCACCTCAATGAGCCAAGTGACCTCAGACACTCCTTGCACGGCCCCTCCAGACCTTTCACCATCCTGTGTCCCTCTTTTGGACACTCTCTAATACCTTTATATCCTTCTGATACTGTGGCACCCAAAGTGCCCTCAGGACTTGAGCAGAGCAGAGCAGAGCAGAGCAGGCAGAGAGTGCAGCCACGGGGCCGGGCTGGGAACAGGGCTGGGGTCAGCATTCCCACCCACCTCCCAGTTCAGAACTGCCCGTGATTTACAGAACCTTCTCCTTCAGCTTTGAAAACAACCGGCACTGAAGGTCAAACCAGCACCAGAACACGTCCTGTGGCAGAAGAAGGGCTCCATTGTCAGGGCTCAGGGGATGGGGCAGAGCCCGGCAGCCCCCCAAGGCCAGCACCCCTCAAACACACTTAATACATGTGAGCAATGACTTACTGACTTGCCTGTAGGTATGGAATTAAAAGCCAAGGAAGAAGAGGAAAAAGTAATCTAGATAAATGACTTTATTCCCTGAGGTGACATCCAGTCAGAGCAGATCCTCAGCGCTGAGCAAGTTTTAACAGAATTGGGAGCAGTGAACAGAGGGGGACATGACTTATCTGCTGGGAACCACATGCCTCTTCCCTTCTGCTCTGCCTCTGCGAGGAAGATCTGAGGACAGTTCACTCAGCTGCACTAAACCCATTTGATGGGAGCAGGGGGGGCCCTGGGCTGTCAGGGGGGGATTAGGGCTGCACCTCCCCCTGTGGCAGCTCCAGCACCGAGGGCTGGTGGCTCCAGGCGGGGGATGTGCGGGGGAGGGCTCAGAGCTGCATATTTCTACCCTCTGCAATTATTTTCTTTAAAGTGCTGAAAGTGGAAAATAAAGAGGAGAGCAGCTGAACAGTCTGACAGATTTATCTTCTTCAGGGAAAGAGCACATACACCTGCACAGGCACCTTCTTCTCAAAAAACCCCAGGTGATTGCTATCTGCTGGGTGGAGAGCAGAAATTCCATAAAAGGTGAGTTAATCCAACCCCTCCTGCAGCAGATGCTCTGCTCTGAAGTGCAGCTCTGAACAGCCCATGGGCACAGGGGGGATTTAAAGATCTCTGAGGACCAAGACCTGGTGATTCCTTTGTTCTGAAAACATCTCCTCACTGAAGCTCTTTTCCCAATTAAACCAGTGCAAAGGCTTCCACCACAACTGAAGAGGAGTCTGCAGAGAAGGGGGAACCTCCAGGACCCCTCTAAGACCCCAGTCCTTCCTGCCCCAAAACATTCCTACCTGTAATGACATTTCTATCAGCATCAGCAGCTTCTTGATCCCGATCCAGACAGGCTTCCCTTTGACATTCTGTGCAATGGTGCTGCGCTCCTTGTCTTTGAAGTTACCCAGGAGCTGGGGGGGAAGAATTCAGGAAAAAGTCAGCAACAGAAGACTAACAATAGGAAAAATGGTACCTACCTCAGGAGAAAGGGAATGGGAGGCTCAGAAGGAAAATTTGCTGCAATATACCTAGACAAGGCAAAACACTGAGATTCTTTTATTCCATAAGGGTTCTTTCCATAACATCCCATACCCAACAGTTGGTGCTGTGCTTTTACACTGCATTCCAGGTTTTCTCCAGATCAGAGACTACAAGGACACAGTGGTTCAAGCCACAGGGAGTTTCCAAACCTGCTGCAGGAGCATCTGTGTCTCTCAGGCTTCTGTGACACCTTCAGTGGGACAAGTTTGCCAGTCGGCAGGAAAGATTTGCCTGTTCAGTTTATTTGAACAACCTTCAGCACTCACCAAATTCCCACTTTGGCACAGAATAAGGAGCCATTAAGGGCAGGAATTTCTAAGGAACAGATAATCTCCTCAGCACCAAACACCCTCAGTGGATGCTGTTCCAGCTCCTGGGAGCTCAGCACCCTCCGGGCACACTGAGCTTAACTGTCCCAATTATATTCATTACCCACTTCCCTGCCCTCGGAATCTTTCAATCCACACCACAAACCTTTCCACCAGACCTACAGTTCTCTAACTGTGCCTTAATTTAATGCATGAAAAAGTCATTTGGAGAAGCCTTAGAACTGCTGTTATGACACAGTGTCGAGTAGCACAATGTTACCAAGCCAAGAGCCAAAATCCCTCATTTCCAGCAAATGCTGAGCTTGTTTGTTACCCCTGAACTGTTCCTCACCTCCAAGGCCTCCATGAGCTGCTCCCCCGTTGCAATGTTGGGCACATGGATGGTGGTGCTGAAGGCATTCAGCATCTCCATCTCCTGCAGGACGTCCTTGCGGCTCGTGGTGCCGATGATCAGCAGCTTCCGGCCCTGCCCAGGGAACGAGTGTCAGGGAAGGAGCAACGAGAGAGCAACCAGCCCGGGGAAGCTTCAGCAAGCTACAGCTGATAAACTGGCTGTTAAAAAACCCACTTCAAATAAAATTAACAGGATTAAATCTGTCGGCAATTGAAGGAGCCAATACCAACCACACAGGGGCAGGATCAGATCTCAGAGTAATGGCACCAACAGGGTCCCAAAATTAGGGTGCACAGAAGCCCCACCACACTCACAGCTTTGCCACCTCACTGCTCCTTCTGAATCCAGCATTATAAATAGCTGGATCCTCATTAAATTTAAAAGCCTGAGCAAACTCCCACTCCCAAAAGCTGAATTACAAATGACTTCTCGGGCAAACAGCCTGTCTTTAGGAACCTGTGGGTACAGGGAATTCTCTGTCCCTGCACAGACAGTTCCAATGGATTTCCAGCTCAGGCTTTGGAGCAGAGGCTGCTGTGAGTCCCTGAGTTCCCACTGCAGTGGGATGTACAGGACAGTCCCACCCTGGCAGCCCCCAGGTCCCAATCCACTCTTCACACAGCAACCCTAAGTCAGCCTGAGCAATATCAGGGTTTATAAATAATGAGCAGTGAGCGGAAAACATCAACTGCCAGTACAAATCCACTGCTGTTCCCTGCTCCTGCAGAGGCCTTTCCAGTGCAATTTGCATTTCCCCACACAGGGTTCAGACACTGATCATGCCTGGCTGATGGAAGGAGCTGCTGGGACCATCAGATGGGATCAGTTCCTTTTCCATCTCAGGGAGCCCATGGGCTGGGAGGGGCCTGGCTGGCCATGGATCCTCCTCTTTTGCTGTTTGGCAGTTTGGCTGATGCTCAGAGACAAAGGGACAGTTCCAGTGCCAAACTAGAGGGTCGTTGGGCACTGACCAGGCTCCCCAAGGCTGCCAGAGCTCTGAGGGACAGGGTGGGATCGTTGGGGTGTCCTGGAGTTGGCCCTGATGATCCTTGGGGTCCCTCCCAACTCAGGACATTTTATGACTCTGTGATTCTATACAAGTTCTATATTTCAACTTCATGACACAAAACTCTGTTCATCACTGCCCGACAGCCCGAGGGAAACCAGAACACGAGGCTCACACAGACTCTGCTCCAAGCAACTGGAGCCTCAACATGGCAGTGGAGCCTCCCGTTATGGAATTTCAGCAAATCCAGGCAGCCCCAGGGAAGGGCAGTGAGGGAGCCCGAGCTGTGCTGGGACCAGGCACTGGTGACATGATGGCTCTGTCACCCCCCAGCTGCTCCCTGTGCACCTTCATCCCCGGGTTTGGGGCCTCAGCAACTCCTCACATGGAAGGGGAGAAAACACCATTCCCCAGGTTTATGAGTATAAAGGGAACATCACTGCTGACTGGAGTGGCTTCCAATTCACACCAAGGGATGTGGAATCAGGGATGCATCTGGGATTAGATCAAACTGGGAGATTATTCCCCCCTTTACTTTCATAAATCAACAAAAGCCTCCAGTGTCCCAGCAAGGAAAGAGGCTGGGAGCAGTGAAAGGGCAGCCCCAGGAGTGGGTGTCCCTCTAAGGGAAGGAGCTGGGGGCTCAGGAGCAGTGGAAGGGCATCCCCAGAAGTGAGTGGGTCTCCCTCTGAGAGCACCTCACCCAGGCAGACATTCCCTAGCCCTGCCCAGACTGTGTGTCCCGTTCCACGGGGATGCTGCTGGTGCTGCCCCTGGGATGCAATTGTTGGGAAGCAGCAGGGAAGCACATGTGAACGCTCTGTGGGCTGGGGAGCGTCTCCAGGCCCTGTGTGACTCTCATGTAGATGAAGCAGCCCCGGCTCCGGGAGCTGCCTCTGCTCCGTTCTCAGGGAAGTGCTTTTCTCCCGCCTGGCTCCCTGCTGAGACAGCCCTTTTCAGCCTTTCCATCCCCCAGTCCCTTCCCCTGCACAACACAGGGAAAATTCATTGAATTAAAGGCCCAAGAGAACATGGTTTATTTTCTTCTCTTCAAGCCAGTTTAGAAAAGATTTTTAATTGGTTTAAAAAAAGATGCTAAACAAAATGCAATGGTTTTCAGTCCCCTTGAACCAGCAGTAACAGATACCACTATTTAACACTGCTGAGTGGAACCACAAGCAGGAGCTGTGACTGGGAATTTAAAGCAAGCTCAGAGAGGTTTCTAGTTTATTTAAAGTCTAAAGTGTTTAGTCTCAAAAGAAAACCAGAACCTTCAAGTGTTTGGCCTTCCCACACCACGTTCCAATAATCCAGTCTCACCAGGAAGAGGGGAGCCTGGGAGGCAGCTCTCATACACCAATTCAACAGACACACACACCTCGATGCATAATTAACAACATTTCATCCCAGAAGTGCTTGTCTTCCACACAGTGATTACAGGGAGCTGTTTGCACATCAAGTCTATCCCTGCAAGTGCTGTGACACCCCAGTGAATCCCTGATCTGGGCCACAGGGATGGAGCAGCTGCAGCCACCCCTGCTCCCACTGTGGGGCTTCCACTGCTTCTGTCCTGGCTCCAGGCTCTTCCAACCCACAGGAGAGCTGGAGAGGGATGTTGGACAAGGTCCTGGAGGGACAGGACAAGGGGCAATGGCTTCAAACTGCCAGAGGGCAGGGTTAGATGGGATATTGGGAAGGTGAGGGTGGGGAGGCCCTGGCACAGGGTGCCCAGAGAAGCTGTGGCTGCCCCTGGATCCCTGGAAGTGTCCAAGGCCAGGTTGGACAGGACTTGGAGCAACCTGGGCTAGTGGAAGGTGTCCTGCCCATGGCAGGGGGTTGGAATGGGTGGGCTTTAAGGTCCCTTCCAACCCAAACCATTCCAGGAACCTTTGAAATCCAGAAACACTGAAGACCCCGCTGACAGCAGTGGGGAACAGCTATTGTCTCCCCAGCACCTGCCATGGATTTCTCTCAGCACAGGGACATGCCTGCCATGTGCCAGGACACTCCATTTTCACAAGGAACCATGATCCCAGTCCCACAGAAATGTGTGGTGGTTTGACCTCATGGACCAGCACTGATGCTGCCCGTGCATTTAAAGTTTTTACCTGCCTCTCAAATTACAGCAAACCCCTGAAACAGCCATTCATTCCAAATAAACTGCTCCCCAAAGGAACTCACCATCTCAGAGGGGACTTGGGGTGTTGATTAACCCTCAGGATCATCCCCCTCGTGAGTTCCTCACTTGAGCTCAAATCCCCCAAGACTCTCCATGTCCAAATTCAACCTCTTTCACAGTAAACAGTCACAGCAGAAAAGGCTTTTTCCTGTACAACTCTATCTCTTATACACAGTTTTGTTTTCTTCAGTGCAAAAGACACCCACATGCCATGGCTATCCCAGGGAACTTACACCAAACACACCCTGCCAGCAGCACTGCAGAGCTGGGGCAGCCCAAAGGGCCCAGCTCACCCCGGCCCTGATTCCCACAGAGCCAACTCTGGACACTTAGAAAAAAAAAACCAAACCCCCCACATGATCAATCAAACAGTGACATTTCCTCAGCAAACTCGCTCTCTACCCTCCAACAATTTATGGCTTAAGTCACCATAATATTGGCTGTCAAGACAGAGTCTCCCAGCCCCCAGGGCACTTCAAACCCTGCTGAGAACAAATCTCTGCAACATGCACAAACTTGGCAAGTATCTGAGAGCTCCAGCCCCGTGTCCTGCTCCTGGGAGCCCCAGGTGCCAACCAAAGAGCAGCTCAGCAGCAACACACACTCACCATGGTCAAATGGACAATTTAACATTTTAAATTCCTTCAAAAACTGAACCAAATCAAGTCCTATTTTCCCTACTGATTTATGGGAACAATCACGCCCTGGCACTGTGGAACACCCAGCAATAGGTCAATGATTCCATGAGATTCTGGGATCAGAAATGGCTGTGCTGTTGCACACAGGCTGCTCTGTTCCAACCATGTGATAAAACTTGGATTCTGTTATGTCACAGACTTCACGTGGCCTAGAAAGCTCACTGGGAAGATCTTTGTTCTCCCAGGCTGACAGTCACACAGGGAACTCAGGGCCTGTGGCACTACAGTTTAGTTCAAAGTCCTCTATTTGAAAGGTCTTTTCACCAATCTCTCTAATGAAAACAATGCTCACACACAGGTTGCTGTGCCAAGATATTAAACATGACAAAAATTTGACTTCATCCAGGCTGAGTTTTGCTGCTTTTTCCTGACACCAACTTTCAAGGTGTTCCTGTTACAGTGTTATTTATTCATGCAGATTCTCTCACACACAGAGCAGAGATCCACTGAACAACAGGGAAATGGCAAACAAGAAAGGAGGCCCTGCCTGCCTGTCTCGTTCAGGGTGAGCTGCAGAACCCTCAGCACTTGGGATGTTCTTAAATCTCATCGAGGCACAAAGTGCAAACAGGACCAGTATGAGAGGCACTTCCTCAACCACTGTAATTAACACCTGACAATTTCAAGTTAAGAACAAATAAAACCCCTGACAACCACAATCACAGAGTACAGAGAAATCGATTTATAAACAGGGAGGGAGCACCTGGCTGAGCCAGGGGTTGGTCTGGCCCAAACAGCTCCTCAGAGAACAGGCAGCTGGAATGTTTCAGCTTTACATGGTGAAGCTTACATGGGTTTCCTTAGTCAGTATTTTTAGGACTGACTGCAGAAGATTCAGCCCTCAGTAATTAGATATTTCAAGTTGAATCCTTTGTGGTTATCCCAGAAATGTCCAAGTGAATGAAGAGCAGCAGGCTGGGATTAACATGACTGACTCAAGAGACAAAGGCACTCGTACCACTGGCAGCACAGCAGCTCTCAGCACACACAGAGCTCCCCCTGTCCCAGTTCCTACAGGAACAGGGCATCTCACTCTGCCTTACCTGAGGGGGGGCCTTCTTCAGCAGCACAAGCAGGGCTTGCAAGACCAGATTGGAGAACCGAGGTCCAATGGGGACATAATCTGAAAGGAAAAATGCACTTTAATGCCCACAAAGCAGGTGCACATCTAAGCCACTTCACCATATCAAAACCAGCCCAGCGCTCCCAAAGGAAATGGTTCCAGACCACCTCCAGTTTGCAGTGTTTCAATATGGCAAATCTGCCAGCATTCCTGCAGCAGCCAGCACAGCTCTCCCTCCCTGACTCACCCAGAAGGCGCTCGATGTCATCCACGACCACACAGCTGAGCTGGGACTTGTAGGCATCATCAAAGATCTGCAACCAGCAAAATGCCTCAGTGTTAAACTCAGCAACACAACTACAACAGCCATGGCCAGACCTGCTGGTGTGGCTTCAGTAAATATGGCAGCATTGAGAGGAATAAACTGAGCATGAAAAAGAACCCAGAGAGCAGGCTCTGCCTGCATTCAGTAAAGCACTGCCAGCTCCCCAGAGGCAGAGCTGTTCTGTTCCTTTACCCCACCTCTGCAGAAAGCAGCTGCTCTGAGGTTCATTGTAAGCAAGGGACAAACCAGCACCATTACTGCTTTTTGGAGCTGGGGCAACACTGACAATATATAATACATACACAGGTCCCCCCCAACTGTACCACGATTATGGAGCTTTTCTCCTCAGGCTGCATGTTGGTTACTCTGCAGGGAGAAGGGACCGACGTGGGTATGGACTGAGGCTCCACACGCCCTTTCTGGAGCAGCAGTGTCCTGCCCAGCTTGGGATGGCAGCAGGAGGCAGCACTAAGGACAGCAGTGGTGCTGCAGCCCAGCCTCCAGCAAACCCTGACTCCAGTGAAATCCAGAAGGCTCCTTTTGGAATCTAAGTCACAAACTGGGCCCCCAGTTATGAGCACGTTGCTTCTCTTAAGCACCTTCCCTCCCTTAGAATCTCTACAGCTCTGCATCAAACTGAGTCACATTCCACTCAAGGCTTCATTCAGTGTCACTCAGCCTGAAGAGCGAGGGCTGGTCTGGTTCAGTAAATGAAAATGTTCAACTTGATCACATTCCCCTGCTCCCCAGGTTGTTAGAATTCTTGTTTAACTGTGGGCTACCACCTCAAATCTGTTCTCAGTCTCATTCAGGCAGGATCTATTCTCTCCAAGTGCACCCTAAGCTGTTCCTGCCCTCACAGACAGAGCTCCAGAGCTGCTCATCCCAGGTCTGTTCTGCTCCACTGTCAGCCAGGATCACACCAGACCCAGCTGGGACAGAGCCTGAAACGTTCCCTGAGACACCCAGTAATACAAAAACATTATTGCAAGGCACTGGAGTGACAGGACAAGGGGGAATGGCTTTAAGCTGTAGGAGAGTAGATTTAGATGGGATATTGGGAAGAAATTCTTCCCTGTGAGGGTGGGGAGGCCCTGGCACAGGGTGCCCAGAGAAGCTGTGGCTTCCCCTGGATCCCTGGAAGTGTCCAAGGCCAGGTTGGACGGGGCTTGGAGCAACCTGGGCTGGTAGAAGGTGTCCCTGCCCATGGCAGGGGGTGGCACTGGATGAGCTTTAAGGTCCCCTTCAACCCAAACCATTCTACAATGTTATGATTCACTCAATTTTATAAATAAATATATGCACAGGAATTTTGGATCCAGAGAGAGCAGAAAACACCATCACACCTTTCCCTCCCTGAGAGAACCCAGAATTGGGCTGTGATCAGGCAGAGAGCAGGACCTGTACTTACCTTCTTCATGGCCTGGCACTTGGCTGTTTCAGAAAACCCAATCATCTTATCTGGAGAACAGATCTTGATAAAGGGGAAGTTGGATTCTTCAGCTATTTTTGCTGCTAGAGCAGTTTTCCCACTGTGAGGGGGACCTGAGACAAAGGACAAGCAATGAATAAACAAGGGAGAAAGCAGCTCTGGCAATGCTCAGTGTGGATGATACTTTTTAATCCCATCCAGAGGTATCTGCAGTTTGAAACGATCTCTCCTTCTACTTGCAGAAGGAACACACAGACTCCTGGGCCAATCCAATCCAATCCAATCCTCCAGACAATGGCAATTAATAGAACTATTTAAGCACATGGAGACTGATTTGCCATAAAACCATAAGAGGACATTACATTTTTTGTAGGACTGGCCACTGCACCAAAATCAGTGAGTTTGTGTTTTGGAGAAACTTCTTGAACTGTGTTTATGTCCCTTTTCTAAACATGATTGCTGCTGGTATTGTGGCAAACAAGTCAGCAGCAGGAACACCAGGGAAATAGTGACAAAGACAATTTGATTTTGGCCTGAACTCACACCAGGATAATTCAGAGACCAAAGACATCTGAATCCATGCAGCCAACACAGATTAATTTGAAGAGCCAAAAGGAATTGCACACAGGACACGTGATGGTCACAAACACACAGAATTATCCAGGGGGTCTACTCAGGGTTAGTTCCACTAAGCAACAGTGGTCATCCACCTTTCAGGAAAATAAAGAGGGAAGAGCTAAACACCAAATTCTACTCCAACACCTGTAATGCAGATACTGGAACCAGTTTCCAGCACCTGGAAACTCTCCACAGTCACTAACAATGTGGATAAAGGGAAATCCACCTCTGGCTGGCAGAGACACCTAAATCTGGCTGTTGGAACTCAGCTAATTACACTGATGAGCTCTCCAGTGACTTCAAAGAGAATTTAGACAACTGACTCAGCCAGAGACACCTCCACTGTAAAACAGGCATGAGCAGGTTATGAACTGGTACATTTTGGTCATTAATTGGTGCATTTTGGTTATTAACTGGTGCATTTTGATTATTAACTGGGTACACTTCTTCTCCCTTGTTCCAAACACAGGATTTCACACAGAATCACAGAATCAACTAGGTTGGAAAAGACCTCTGAGATCAAGTCCAATTTCTGACCTAAATTTCCTCCAGCTGAGGAGCCAGTTTTAACATCTGAAGCAACTTCAGCCAAGCAAACTGAAAGAGCCCCATTCCATTTCTCCCCCCGTGTGCTTCCTACACACCCCAGCACAGGAGGGAACAAGCACCCAGGTGGGCAGGTGACAGCAGCAGTTCAGAGGAGTCCCTTGGGTTTTTCCTGGATCTGCCCCCAGCTGTACCTTCCAGGAGCACGCTGACCAGGGGAGTGCGGTCGCTGTTCTTCGTCTGCTGGACCAGCAGCTCCCCATCGTCCAACACCCTCGTCACAGGGTCCCCCCACTTGATGATCCCGTTCATGATGTAGCTGGCATAGTCCTCCTGGTTGGTTCCAAATGCCTGGATGAAAGAAGGAACATTTCTTTTACCAAAAAGTGCTGCATCACATCAGAAAACCCATGAGACAATTAAGCATCACCAAAATGACCAGGGCCAAGGCCCTGGAAGATGCTGAAGTGAGACAGTCAGACCCACTGGTGACTCACAGCATTCCAGCTGAACACAGGTGCAGACCAGGTACGTTTAGAAACGTTTTTTCATACACCCTCACAACCAACTCTAATCAGTGCAAGTTGCCAGTGGGTTCTGACTTCACACTGTGAGAAGACAATTCTCAAAAATGAGGCTTAAACCTCTTCCTGCAGCCCATATTAAAGCTGTCACCCAGGAACTGAAAGAGGCCTAAAGGGGAGAGAGCACATATGGCAAGGAGAAGAAATCCTGAGTTGTTCTTTATGTGTTCTTTTATTTTTTATGACTCTCCAGCAGCAACAGGCACAAACAGAGCCTCAGAGGCTCTGTCACCCTCCTGTCACCCCTCCAAACAGGGCACTGTCAGCCCTGGGGCACCACTGCCTGTCTGATCCCAGCAGGAATCTGCTCTCCCCACCATGAGCTGCATTGGGGGGCTGTCCCAGGACTCACACATTCCCACTCACCGGTTTGATGTCGTTCTCCAGGGATGCAAAGAAGTCTCCCCTGGTCACACGGAGGCTCTCAGCCTTCTCCATGTCCACTTCCACTTTATTGCTGGCCTAAAAAGGCAAGCAAAGGCACTGAGGAGCAGCAGGACCACACAGACCCCTCCTCATCTTCCCTGCACAGACCCAGCCCTGCTGGAGCAAAGCTCAGCTCCCAGAGCCACATCCAGCCCCACAATGTCAGCAAGGAACTGTTGGGCACTGGGGGTTCACAGCAGGAGGGGCCAGGCACTGCTTCACTGTGTTCTTACTGTCCTGGGAAGGCTTTAGGTGCAGAAAACTGGATACTCCATTCTCCTGTTAAATGAGTAGGGAATGATCAACCAGCTGAGCAGTAACAGACTTTGGAGAATCCTTCAGGATTTGACATTGATAATCATTCCCCCCCCATGGCAATCCTTGGCCTTGATTCTGCTTTGTCTGGGACCTGTAATAATGTTGTGTGTCAGGGCAGAGTTGAATGCCCTCAAACTTTTAATTTTCCCTTTTAGCACATTAGCAGGAATGCTCCACTAAAACCAAGGGAGGGATTCCAGCTGGGGAATCGCTGGAGCCATAACTGTGAAGGGCTTTGGGCAGCACTCAGGAATTACATGGATTCATCCACAGAATCCCAGGTTGGAAAGGGCCTCAAGGATCATCTTGGCAGAAGCACAGTCAAGACAGGATGGCCCAGCTAAATCTCAAAAGTCTCCAATGCTGGAGAATCCACCACTTGCCAGGGGAGATCATTCCAAAGGCTGATGGTTCTCATTCTGAAAAACTTTCCTTGTGTGTCCCATTGGAATCTCCCCAGGATGTACCTACTGCCCCTCACCTTTTCCATGTGACTCCTTGGAAAAAAGGAAGTTCCGTGAATCCTGTAACACCTCCTGCTTCCCCCGGGAGTGTAACAGCCCTGCATGATCTGATTGTTCAGGAAGTGAACATCTGGGCTTTCAAGGGGTTTCCTGGAAGGCAGAGCCACCTCCACCACCTTTGCCTAAGGCCTAAAATAAGTTTAACCCTCAAAGATGTGTCTCAGACCCCCTCTGGCCAGGATGACCCACAAGAACACACAGTACACTTGGGCATGGGAAGGAAAGAATAATAATAATAAAAATAATGACATGATGCTTGTCCTGTAGGGCAGCAAATGCAGCCCCTAAAGAGCAGCCACAGAATCCAGCCTGGCCAAACCCTCTGTGTCAAACACACACCTACAACCAGAGAATGGCTGAAAGGAGTCCCTTCTCCCAAAAACACCCACCAAGCAGAAACACAGGATGCCAAATATATCAGCCAAGGGATCTTTAGTACAGGTGATCACTTTGGGGCTTTGCAGAGGGAAGTGAAGGTGCTTGAAACACTTTTAACATATTCCTGAAGTTGTTTGAATGCTTAAAACCAGGGGAGCTCTTACCTCCCCGGCCTTCCATGAGTTCTGTGTTTTAATTTTTCACACTTTGAGAGATAATCAGAAGAGTTTAAATGATTCAGAAGACCCTGATCAAATGCCCCTTCGTTTTCCATTTGTCTCTCACTTCTCACAGGTGCTTCTGAAAACTAGGTCAGGCCTATGATGTATATTTTAAATTTTCAGTACATGTAGGAGAGAATAAAGTACCTTAGTGCATCATTTGGCTGAAAACATCTTCAGAATAAATAATATTATCCAAAAATACTATGTCAAAGTGTTTGAAAAGCAAAACAAAGCGTGGCTGCTTCCCATGTGGAATACAAATCCATATGTTACTGGGATGTCAATCACAACCCAACCCAAAGGAAGGGACTGCTCTTCCCCATTTGCACAAGGCCATCTTCCCTTCTCCCACATGACATCCTGGCACAACAGGGAATGTATCAAAACACCAGCAGTGCCCAGACTCACCCAAAACTCAAGCACTGAGAAGACATCAACTACCAGCAAAATTAATTATTCAAGGAAAATGTTTTGCCTGCAAAGGGATGAAAATCCATCCAGAGGTGCTGATTATTTTTCTTTTTAGACAGAACACATGAAAATGAGAAAGTGTTGATGTTTGCAGTTTTTTGCTACAGGAAACAATAACTTTTCAAGTGTTATGGTTATACAAGAATAATTAGCAGAAAGAGTCTTTTTTCCTGTAGAAAGAGCACTCCCAGGAGATATAAATGTTTAACCACCAAATGATTTCTCACTCACTTCAATCAAGATGTGATTTGCTTTCCTCACATCCAAGGCTGAGCAGATTTTTACTGATCAAGAACTGATTTTACTGAACATTCAAGATTCCAAACATAACTTTTTCCCTTTTTTTTCCCCAGAGATAGATGACAGGACTGACCTTGATGTGTCTGTTCATGGCAGTGGACTGAGCAGCTCGAACCAAACCTTCCAGCTCAGCACCACTGAAGTTCTTGGTCTCCACTGCCAGCTCTGCAATGTCCACGTCCTCAGCCAGCAGCTGGTGCTCCCTCATCCTCACCGTGTGGATGTGGAGGATCTGGAACCGGCCCTTCTCATCCGGCAAGCCTGGCATTGTAACAGAGCACACACCAACACCTCAGCACAGCACTGCAAACAACCCTGCCCTCTCCTCAGTGTCCCTCCAGAGGCCCCTTCTCCCCACGAGCAATCCACACTCAGTCACAATATCTGAGCATGCTTCTCCTTGGAGAACCTTCAACCACAAACCTGACCAGCGTGAAATCAAGTTCTTGCTCTCACACTTCCACACCAGGAATTCACCTTACACAATGTGCCCATTCCCTTGGCACCCCTTAATCCTGCTCCCACCTTGCAATTACCATGGAATGCTTTGGGTTGGAAAGGACCTTAAAGCCCATCCAGTCCCACCCCTGCCATGGGCAGGGACACCTTCCACTAGCCCAGGTTGCTCCAACCTGGCCTTGGACACTTCCAGGGATGGGGCAGCCACAGCTTCTCTGGGCAACCTGTGCCAGGGTCTTACCACCCTCACAGGGAAGGATTCCTTCCCAACATCCCATCTAACCCTGCCCTCTGTCCATTACAAGTCACTGCTCCTTTCCTGTCACTACAGGCTCTTGTAAAGTCTGTTCTGTTCCTTTATCCCTGAGTGTCCTTTCCCAGAGGGTCCCCATCCACTAATTACTGAATCAACTGAAAGTCTGCTCTCCTAAAATCCAGGGCCCTGATTTCCCTCTTCACCTGGTCCATATTGTCCTTATAAAATGTTCCTTTTCTTCAATTGAAGTGATCATTCCCCACTTAGCCACTTAGCAAGTACTTTCTGAAACACAGATAATGGAAGATACAGAAAAACCTTTTCTTAAATGAAATCATAACCAGTCAGTCTGGCACATCATCCTGGTAAAGCCCCACTCTTCTCAGCTCACCTTCCATTCTTCCTTCCCAGCCTTTGCTCCAAGGACTTGATATTTGCACTGATTAGTTTGTGCTGAGGGGATGTGGAAAGACATTTTAAAATGTGCACAGTCCCCAGCACTGTTCAGTCCTTGTCACCTGATCATTTATTCCAGGGATGCCTGGCTCAGTCCCTGGAGTTTATTGAATTTAATTCACTTTTGTCAACCAAAGATGCAGGTCCTGCACCTGCAGTACAACCCACCTCACCTGCACTCCCTAATAACTGCTGGGCATTTACTTGTTTGTAAGTATGAGACTGACAGTTCCAATTTCACCTGCCACTCTGGCATGACACCATAGGGTTTTTAGGGTTATATGGACATTTTCAACTAATTTTCCGCAATTGAAAAGAAACAAAACACGTTAATACTCAGGACTTTGCCTGTTCTGGTTTTTCACTTGCTACAGTTTGAGTGTTTTTATAGCACCAATGCCCAGCTCAGAACACAGACAGGATGTTGTGACATCTGTGTGTCTGTGCAGGACTGGTGGAAATGTTTTAGGAGCTATTCCAAACTCCACATCTGAAACTGCATTTTCAATCTCTAACTTAAAACACAGATTTTGACCAATTTGAGTTTTTCACTGCAAAACAGGATCACTGAGCTTTTCATCAGTTCCAGGCTGTTCTCTACTCAAACTTTCTGCACTGAACTGTCACCTCAGCACTAAGCCCCCAAGGCCAGGCCCTCTTTAGACTTCACCACGATCTTCAGTGATCACACTGATCTCAAATGCAAAGTCAGTGGCTTGTTTTCATGAATCTAAGATGATCTGGGTTTAATTTCTTTAAAAGCCTACATTATCAGATATTCCCTAATTTAATCTGCACAGCCTGAGGCAGATGTGTGCAGTTACAAAGGTCAGACAGCTCTTTTTCAGTCACCAGATGAAATGGCAAACAGAGCTTTTGGCTCACCTTGAGTTCTGCTGGAAATCCAGACCTGCTGATTCCAGAAGCCACAGCAAGTGCTGGATAAAGTCTGCAGTTCCTGCAGTGGAAGTCACCACTGTCACTTCACGCAGATGAAATGCTCTGCACTTCCTCAAGCCCAGAACTGCTCACACACTTTTCCTGCCTGCTCTGCCAGTTCAACAGCTCCACAACTTCCACCCAGGAATGATCTGGTGCCATGATTTGGCTCCTTTCATTCACGCAAGAGATTCACAGTCCTGCCTACCCAGACCTGCCCGTTCTGCTGGACAGAGACTGAGATCAGGTGTACCAGTAGGAAAGTCCAAAATGGTCCAAAATATTCTGGAGGGAGCTGCATGAGGTTCAGCACCTGAGCCACCCTGGTCAGCTGTTCTCATTATGATCTGTATTTGCAATTTGTACCTACTGTAGGTACATGGAGTTTAGGAATTGGATCTGCAGTGTCCTTACCGATCTCCATCTTCACCTCCAGCCTCCCTGGCCTCAGCAGAGCCTCATCAATCAGGTCAGGTCTGTTGGTCATTCCTAAGTTCAAAGTTAAAAACAAAACAAGTGTTATCTGAGCTTAATAAGTGGGTCTCCACCCCCTGGTACAGCCCACAGAGCTATGGAGGTACCTCAAAGAGCCTCAAGAAAACAGACAGAAGACACCCATTGAGTGCTGGGAAAGTCATGCCCTGAGGGAGAGTCAGGGCTCAAACCCATGCTGGTGGCTGCATCTCTCTGTCCTTGGGATTACCCAGGGCTCCTGCAGCAGGACAACCAGCCAGCACAGCTGGAACAGCCCCCCGCTCCTTCACAGGCCAAGACACCAATGGACATCAATCCTTGCAGGTTTTCTTAGACTATGAAACACTCCTTATGAAAAGCTACAGGAGGAATTGCTGAAAGCAGCGATCTGATGTCACAGCAGCACCTCCCTTCAAACCTGCTGCTCCCACAGCAGCCACTCCCTTTGGATCAGCCCAGCCAGGCCCAACACCAGCAGCAGTAACTCAGCTGCAAGGAGGAGAACCCCAGTGGTGCTCCAGCAGCCCCCAGGCAGAGGGAGGACCATCCTACCTATGACCAGGATGTTGTTGAGCTGCTCCACGCCGTCGATCTTGGAGAGCAGCTGGTTCACCACGGTGTCGTGCACGCCGGTGCTGCCGGCCATGCTGCCCCTCTGCTTGCAGATGGCGTCGATCTCGTCGAAGATGATGATGTGCACCCCACTGTTGGCTCCCAGCTGGGGGAGAGATGTGTCAGGAGTGTCACCGCTCACACCGAGAGCGACACCAACACAACGGGGCCCTCCCGGCAAGCTCAGCCACACAGGAACAACACTGACACCTCCGTGTGTGTTTGGCACCCCCGGTATCTGGGGGTGTGTCTGACCCTTCCCATCCTGCCCATCTCCAAGCCAGGGTGGGTGGTGGGCTTTGCCCAAACTTAGGATTTCACAGCTGACACTGCTTTCAAGGAAGAGCACTAAACTGGACAAGCAATGCCAAGCCCAAAGCTGGAAAACAAAAGGTCCCAGCACTCAGTAGCTGGGGAAACCCTCTGGGAGAGATGGAGAACAAGGCATGTCCGAGGAGGGAGGGCTGCACCAGTGTGGGAATACCCCAGGCTGGACTGAAGTTAGTAAATACACAGCTTGCCAGAGCAGCTTTGTTCTCACTATTTTTAAGGAGCCCAGTCAGTCCCTGCCAGTCAGGCCCAGAACTGCTGCTTCCAGGTTCACCCAGAGGTGAGGCAGTTGCAGCTGGTAAGAGAACAGGATACTTTTTGTGACCGTGTTATGAAGCTTCTTCCCTTCAAATTCCACCTGTAAAACATCTTTTGTGGCCAGGGCAGCCCACGTTAACAGAGGGTGAATGTGCTGGCCCTGGCAATGTGCCCCAGACACACTCATTACAGTCCCAACCTTTCGGAGACCTTTCTAATCTCCCGGCCTGTCATCGGCCCCATCCCCTCCGGCCAATATCCAGGGGATTTTAACAGGTGTGTTATTGCAAAGGGAAAGAGCTCTCAGAGATACTGCAACAACCACAGAGGAGATTGCTCACGTGGCTCTGGGTTACCACACAAAGCTGACTGACTGACTGACTGACTAATAAACCTTTTGCAGAAGAAATTACATCATTTCAAGCCACCACCAAAATCTGTGTCTTGTGAGCGTGAATAAAATTAAAGGATCCTTTGCTTATGACTTCTGAAAAGACTCCCCTGTACTTAACCGTGACTTGCCTGACATGTTAATTTATCAGAAAATCCATCAAGATGAAGTGATTCACAACAGAGAAAAATTACCACGGTACATGTGAAATAAGCATTTACACCTTGAAACTAAAGACTGCGTTTTGATAGCCAGCTACAGTAATGGGTAAAAAAAACAAGTTTGGAAAAACAGAATATTTATCTCCACTTCCAGTTTCAAGCTCTCTAGTTTTGAGACATTACTGTCATCCATTAGTTTTTGGCTGAGAAAAATGAACCATGTATTGATTACAGCACTTCAAGGACTATAATATACCAGTCTGCCTGGAACCCAAAAACCTTGGAAGCTTATCTGGAATTCATGCTATGTTATGTGCCTCCTGAACTTAGGAGCAAAAATCCAAACAGATTAATTATGTCTCTCCCACCAAAAAAAAGAGAAACTAAAACCAGCAAAAAATCTGCAATCCCATTTTTAAGGGGTTTTGGAGCAGGTGACACCACACGACCCAAAGCACAGCAGGACAGGCACTTGTATTACTTCCAAATAAGTGTGCATGGAATTTGAAGACTGTCCACGCTGGGCAGAACTCAGCTGCCTTTCCAGGTACTGAGCCTGTTTTCACAACTCAGTTGTACAACACTAACATTCCACGACTGGCAAGGAACAACTGGAACCCCAAGCCAGGCAGTGACTCAGTCTGTAATGCAGGAAGGAACTTGGTGATTCCAGACTGGCTGCCTCCCGTGGGCACAGCACCCCCCCAGTTCTGGTCTTGCCATGACCTTCCTCTGCCCTCCTCCTCAGCCACCCCCAGTGTCCATGTCTTGCATTACCCTCCATCTTGCCTTCCTCCTCAGCACCCCCCCAGTGCCTATGTCTGGTATACCTTCCTCTGCTCCTCCTCAGCCCCCCCCCAGTGTCCATGTCTGCATTACCCTCCTCTGCTCCTCCCTGGCACCCCCCCAGTGTCCATGTCTGCATTACCCTCCTCTGCTCCTCCTCAGCACCCCCCCAGTGTCCATGTCTGCATTACCCTCCTCTGCTCCTCCTCAGCACCCCCCCAGTGTCCATGTCTGCATTACCCTCCTCTGCTCCTCCTCAGCACCCCCCCAGTGTCCATGTCTGCATTACCCTCCTCTGCTCCTCCCTGGCACCCCCCCAGTGTCTGTGTCTGCATTACCCTCCTCTGCTCCTCCTCGGCGTCAGCGAACAGTTTGCGGATGTTGGCCTCCGACTCGCCCACGTATTTGTTGAGGATCTCGGGCCCGTTGACCACCTTTGGCTCCCTGGCATTCAGCATCTTCCCAATCTGCCTGGCCATCAGGGTCTTCCCACAGCCTGGGGGCCCGTAGAGCAGGATGCCCTTCACGTGCTTGCAGCCTGGAATGGAGAGAGAGCAGGGTTAGGAAGGAGGAGGAGGATGGGACAGCCATGGAGCGCTGAGGGAATCCCCCTCCCGGGGAGCTGGCAGGGAGGTGCCTGAGCTCTGCTCACTGCCTTCCTCAGGGAAATTCAGACACAGACTGATCAGAGTTGTTCCAATGACATGCCAAGGGCCAGGAAAAACAATCCCTGAAAACCATCCCTAAGAAACAATCACAAAACCCAATCCCCACAAAACAATCACCAGTGCTCTCCCTGCATCAGCCACACACAAAGACTGACACCTGAGTTACAGCTCCTGGGGATACCCCACAGCACCAGGGATCACCTGGGAAACGTGGGAATAACACAGCTCTCACCAAGGGCAGGTCCCAGGGATGCTGCTCAGCCCCAGGCAGGGAGGGGCTGCACACACTCCTTTTTACATCCCCACATGCCCTGAGCACCAAGCAAAGCAGACATAGCTTAGACACACTGACCTGATTCTTGAAAGAGAAAACCAGGAATATTGTGTGGTAACACCCTAATCTTTACCCCTGTACTGGGCTTTAAGGAATCCCATATCACACATCCAGTTCTGGCTGCAAGTTCATAGGGCAAATATTGAGAAAACTAAAAAAACACTTCCAAGAACAATCAGCCCAAAATCTTCAACCTGTAAATAGAAAGACCTGAAAGACTCTATTCCAATAACAGGACTTGGAACACTGTGTGTGAGCACTAGCAGTTAAATTTTCTCCTCTAGGGAAGCAGAGGATACCTTTGCTGCCAGCTAAGGCTGGACACACCCCAGTCAGCAACAGGCACCTTTGCCCTGGAAGCTGCTGTTGGAAAAGCTAGGAATGGGAGAGTAGAGATCATGGATCAGCACCAAGTTTTAAATAGTGGGCACCAGGCTCAGGGAAAGCCTCAGAGAAGTACAAAGTCCCAGTTGGCAGAGGGATCCAACTACAAAACCAGGGAAGAAAAACAGAAGTTACCTGGAGAAGACAAAGGAGCTCTCTACTGGCCAACTTAAAAGACATATGCAAGGGATTCAGGAGTTTGGACACTGCCTGGTCACAGAGTGCTGAGGAAACAGAAGAGAAATCTAGACCTTATTTTGTCAAGATCCTTGTATTTCCAGCAGAGCTCCTCTTTCTATTTTCCAGCTGATATTGAGGACCAATGAGTAAAAACAAAGCTACAAGGAAATAAATTTATTTTCAACATTTAGGACCCAGCAGATATTTCAGTATTTCAATTTATTTCTTCCTACACAATTTCTAGCACAATAAAAGTCCCAGTTCCTCACTTTGCCCCTGGATGAGCCAGATGTGGAGGCACAAAGCTCTCAGGATGGGCTTCCCTTGGTTTGGGCCACCCTGGCCCCTCCCAGCACCAACATCTCCTGCCCTTCTCCAGAGTAACAACTGCCCCTGTCACTGTCACCTCACTGGCCAGCCCAGCAAGGACATCCCAAGGAAGCTGTCACTGCTGTAGCCTGTGGGAAAACAGCACATTTGGAATCTACCTGGACAAAAATCTTAACTTTGAACACAAGTGTTTAATCACAGGGGGAGGGAATTCAGGAGCACCTTCTCCTTTCTCTTGCTCCATCCCCTTGCTGCACAAAATCCCTCACATGTGCTCCAGAGAAGGGAGGAACACAAGATATCCCTGTGTTTGAAGATAAAAATCCCTTTGTTTTGTTTCCAGAAAATTTATCTAAAACCTCAGAAATCTTGACGTATTAATTGTCTGAAGTAACAAGTAACACAATAATTAGTGGGAACTGTTCCATGCTGAAGATGACACTCACACTGGCCTTAGTGTTGTGCCAAGGATGTTGTTTAGGTCGGATATTAGGAAAAATTTATTCACAGAAAGGGTGGTCAGGCACTGGCACAGGCTGTCCAGGGCAGTGGTGGAGTCACCATCCCTGGAAGAGATCAAAAGGCGAGTGGAGGTGGCACTTGGGGACATGGTTTAGAGGTAAAACAGTGCTGGGCTGATGGTTGGACTCAACCTTAAAATTCTTTTCCAACTCTGATTCCGTTCTTGCAGTTTGACTTTAAGGATGCAAACTATCCAACAAGAGTCCTGCAGTGCCTTAGATGCACATTAAAAACAAAACCCAAAAAAGCAGCAAACTGATGGCACTGAGCTCAGCCTAAGAGGAGCTGAGCTCAGTTTATTCCACCCTCAGAAGCTTAAGGAGCTTGGGCACAGCGAGGTGTCTGTCACCCACACAGAATGACCTCCCTCCTGGTTCCTGCTCTGTCTCAGCTCCCTGGTAAGTTCAGCCCATCCCAGAGTCCTCAGGGCTGCACAGACCTCACAGTCACATTCTGCCTTTAAAGGACAAACACTTTATTACCTCACTGATACTCTGCTGTGGTTTCCTTCATTCCTGGATATTACAGCCATAAAGAACTGATTTCAATCTGAATAACTGCTCAATTCAACATAACCCCCATGACCCACACACTGCTCTCTCTCTGGCTGTTCACTCACTGCAGTGCAGTTCCAGGAGGACATTGCCACGAGCAGAGCCTGATCCCTCCAAACCCTGGGGAGCAGCAGTGCTGCACTGAACAAGCAGCAATAAAGCTGATTCTTCTGGGCTTCTCTGCAGATAAAAAATTTACTGCAGAAATCAAGAGCTCTGGCTCAGAATTCATGAGTCAGCGTTGAGGCATCAAAAACATAAACAATATCTACTGTCAGTGAAGACAAATCTCACAGAGGGGCGAGTGAGGCACAGGTAAGTTCAAAGGTCTCCCTGTCAAACCCTGTCACGATGGGTGTTGGTGGTGGGAACATGATCACCCCTGGAACCAAAGAGCACTGCACTGCTGAGGGATGCTCTGCAGGGAAATCCCAACAGGCTGGTGCTCCCACAGCTCCTGTGTTCCAGCACGAGGCCAGCAAAGGGCTACAGCAAGTCAGGGCTCGTGCCCACAGCCAGCCCTGGGAGCAGCCTGGGGAGCAGGGACGTCGTTCTGCAGAGGACTCTCTGTCCCAGGGCGTGTTCAAAACACAAACATGAATTGTCTGGGCCTATTCTTTTCTCCTAGTTTTCTTGTAAGTCCTATGAGGAGCCACTGAGGGAGCTGGGGGGGCTCAGCCTGGAGAAAAGGAGGCTCACAACTCTTGCTTTCACAACTCCCTGGCAGGAGGGGGGATTGGGCTCAGCTCCCAGGGAACAAGGGACAGGAGGACAGGGAACGGCCTCCAGCTGTGCCAGGGGAGGGTCAGGTTGGACACCAGGAGGAATTTCTTCATGGAAAGGGTGGTCAGGCACTGGAAGGGGCTGCCCAGGGAGTGGTGGAGTCCCCATCCCTGGAGGTGTCCAAGGAAGGACAGGCCGTGGCACTCAGTGCTCTGGGCTGGGGGACAAGGTCGGAATCAGTTAAAGATGGACTAAATCTTGGAGGTCTTCTCCAAACTAAACAATTCTTTGATTCTTGCAATTTCCAATCTCTCTCCTAGAAGTACAACTGAGTTACATCCATCAGAAGCTTCTCTTCTACGGCCCAAAAAAATCTGAACCTCTTGAAAAGCCCAAACATTCCCCTTCTCTGCATGAGCTGGCTCAGCCACAGCAGAGGGCTGTGGCTGTAACACCCCACACCCAAAATCCCATCTTCCACAGTGGGGGTGTTTGGAAAGCAAAGGACAAACCAGCCTGGGGGCAGCTGGAAGGCTTTGGGGAAGCAGGACAGGTTGGGGACAAAGCTGTTTAGAAACCTCCGAGGATTTTCATCCTCTTCCTGTTCAGGGTGTACCAAGTGGAATGGAAAGGAAAAGAATCCTAGAATATCCTGAGCTGGAAGGGACCCACAAGGATCATCCAGTTCAACCCCTGGCCCTGCACAGACACCCCAACAATCCCACCCTGTCCCTCAGAGCGGTGTCCAAACCCTCCTGGAGCTCTGGCTGCCTTGGGGCTGTGCCCACTGCCCTGGGGAGCCTGGGCAGTGCCAACCACCCTCTGGGGGAAGGACCTTTCCCTGAGATCTGATCTGACCCTGCCCTGGCACAGCTTCAGATGATCCCTCAGGTCCTAAGATTTTCCTAGCAAAAATGCCAGCTCTGGGCCCAGCAGGCTCCCAGAGACACGTGACATTCCCAAGCTTTACCCAGCCATGCTCAGCACTGGACACGCCCTGCTCAGCCTTCAACAACACCTGAGCAGCGAGGACAGCACTGGCCACCTGCTGCAACACTGGGTTGCCACTGAATGGGCAACATTGAGAGCAGGCTCTGAGTCAGGTGGCAGAACATTCCTGAACCCAAAGCAATTAGTTCCTCTTCAAACAGAACTGCCACAAGTGACTCCAGCAGAGATTCCCCTGGACAGCCACGTTCACCTGGCTAAAATCAAAGTTTTAAGCACAAGCAGGACTTTATTAAAATAGACAGGTGATGACAAACCACAAATGTTACCTCTCAAATCACAGTGGGATCCTCTGCACCACACAGGAATTTTGATTAAGTTTATCTCTCCCCTGTCCTGATTTCACCAATGCAGCCCAAATGTCAATACTATTATGAGGATCTTTCTAAACACAAATTATTAGCAGTGCAGACATCTCCAACTCGTTCAGCTCACCATTAGGGCTCCAAATCAAAGGTCACTCCTGTAACCTGAGCCTTAATTATGCCATTTAATGACATACAGTTACAGGCTGAATAAGGATGTTAACAGGAACTCAAATATACCAATGTGGGAAACAAAATATCAGGGAAAAATCATAAAAACTGGTGAAAATGGAAGAGTAACTGGTGTCACCAAGGGAAGTCAAACCCTGTGTCAACCCAGAGTGTCACCTGCCCAAAGACAAGATAACGTTTATTTGTTCAATTCTCCCTCTTCACTTTTTTGTAGAGATCAGAAGAACTGGTTCACTATAACAGGGATTTTCTACTTGGGAGTGTAATTCCCCTTTTAATTAAAATCAAAGCATTCTGGTGTGATTGGATCACTGGGATGCACCACCGGGAACCTGCATGGAAGGATCCCCAGCACAGCAGGGAGATGTTTATCTCTGCACATCAATCTTCAGGCAGGTTCCCAGACTTCACCTGCCACACAGGCAGAATTTCCCCAAAAACAGAGCTGGGTGGAATTTCCCCCTCCCCTCATCCTGGAAGCCCAGAGTTCCTCCAGCCTCCCATCCATCCCCCACAGTACTGACACGGAGCAGGACTGAGGGAACTTGAATTCAAAGCTGGGGCAGGGAAAGGGTCCCAGCTGAACCACAAGTTTTATTTTCAGCAGACCCTCAATGGGCAGGGTTTTGGGCTATCAAATCCTTTGCCTCTGTAAAGAGAAGACAAACTCAGTGAGTTCTCCCTGGATTTTGGAAACAGCTTCCTCACTGCATCCTGTTGGCTGTGAGGATTCCAGCATTCCATCCATCAGCCCCCAACTGCAACACAGCTTTCAGCTCAGACTCACTGCAACCCCCCCTGCCCCAGGTCCCTCAGGAACATCCCCCAGGGCAGAGAGCTGCACAGAACGTGGCTGGGACTTGTGTCCCTGTGTGCTGTGACCTGCTGCTCCTCCAGCTGCTCCCTCAGCTCCTCCTGCAGCACCACAGGACCCCTGCTCATGCTGTTTGCTTCTTCACTTCCTATTTTCTGTAATATGGGGGATGCTTTGGGTGGTCTAAGTCAGTCTCTGGTTTTTTAGAGAAGGGGAGGGAAATGAGAGATGTCAGGGACTTCTTTGCTGTCCTCCCCAAAGAGCCCAGAGCTCTGGTTCAATGTGTGGAGAAGGAGTTCAGTGACCAGACTGAGCCTCACTGGCCACAGGGATCCCTTTGCTCACTTATTTCAAATCCCATCAGGAAGGGAAGACCCAGGAAAGCACTGTCCATTCTCAGCAAGGAAGAAGAGTTAACAACAGCAACTGCTGAGTTCAGGCTGTTAAATACTCTCTAACACCAAGGAAGCCTTGATGTGTTCTGTGACAGCTGCCACAAATATCAGTGACAAAGGGGCAGGAACAGGAAAGAAGAGCAGGAAAAGAACAGGAGACACATGAGCCCACAGCTGCTGGACATTTGCAGATCACCTGGACAGGATCTTCACTCAGGGGCACTCAGAGCAGGGGAAATCACCTCAAAGTCACTGAGAACCTGGACAGCGTGGGTGAGAAACTGGGGGGAAGGAGGTGAATGTCATCCATGGTGTTATAAAGGCAAAGGGAGAGAGCCTGAGGTTGGGCTAAACTGAGAGATCCCTTCCAATCTCAGCTGTTTTCTCATGGTGTGGTACAGACCTGGCACTAACCTGATTCCTGGAAAATATCTTTCTATGTAGGTAGCAAAAAACAAGGATACAAGAAATAGCCAAAAAGAATTTATTAGATCAGCCTGAGACAACTTCCCTCCAGGAAAAGTTGGGGGTCCCACACAGAGGGTTTGAGGAAACAAAGAAAGCAACAGAGGGAGGTTTAGACTTTCCTAAAGATATAAATAGGTTTTACACATCCTCCTAGACATGCAGGAAAAGCACAGGCTGAATGAAGTTAGAGGTAGATGAAAAGTGGATAAAACCCTACAAACTTTAAAGCACAGTGAGAAATGATCCATCCTGAATTTAGTGGCATGTGGTGCCTGGAAGATGGAACAGGACAGAATGCTCCAATTAAATCTGTACATTGCACAGCCAAGAGCTACAAACACACTGACAGGTAGGATTAAATTCATCTAAAATCTGTGTAACTTGATGCACAAGTTTCTAAATCAGGCAGGAATAATGAAGTGCATGTTGCAAAACAAAAAAATCATCAGAGTGGGGATTAGAACCAGGCCCAGACACTGAGGCACAGCCAAAACCTGCCAACTGATACAGATTTTTCATTAAAATCACCCTATTTTCAGAATAGCTGGATGAGATCCTTTCCATCATTATTCTTCTCTTCCAGTATCTGAGTATTTTGAGAACATTAATGTATTAATTTTTAAGGCAGCTTAAAAGACAAGCCTCCACTTCAAGGCAGAATCCAAGAGAGAAAATAATATCTGAGTATCTGCTCATCTGAATGTTCCCCTTGAGTTTTGTTGATACTTGTATGAGCTGAGATGTCCTTCAAAACTACAGAGCTCTGAGACCAACTGACCCCAAGAGGGCAGGTTAAGATGGTTCCCAGGAAATAGAAACCACCTTGAAAAAGTCTGATTTAGGCTATTTGTGGTACCAGGAGAGGATGGGGAATTTGGGTTCCATTCAGCCTCTTAGAAGGAATGTGAGCTTGTAACTCCAAATGTTTCTGCACCTGTTATTAAATGATAACAACAACATGTACATACATGTTGTACATCAGCCTCTACAAAACCACTGTGCCACAGAAATCAGAAAGTCCCTTCCCTGCTGCAGGTCAAGACTGTGTTTCAGTGCTTGGGGACATCAGAGTGTTCTTAAATAAAGAAAAGAAGGTCAGTGTGAGTGTTTTCAGGTCTGGGAAGGGTCTTTACAGTTTTGTTGAAAGTTACAGCTCCAGGCACCAAATATCAAAAACTTTGTTCCAAATGGTTAAATGTCTGTTGGAATCAGGGGGGAAAGAAAAACCCTAAAAAAAGAGAACACTGTTCTAGCAAGCATTAAGCAATCACCTTAATGGCACAAGCCACTGAATAAGCTGGATTTAAAGTCTCAGTAGAAAAAACAGCATTTACCATGGATGGGAAGAAAGGCCTGATCTGCAGGGACACTCTGGGAAAACAACATTTATCAAAGAAAAGGAGGAGCTTTAGCTGGAGCAAGAGGATGCTCTAAACTGCAGCCAGGAGTAACCAAAGCCAGACTCCCTTCACACACAGCTTTACTACGAGCTGGATGGCACAGACATCCCAAAAGGGCTTAAAAAGGAGGAGGATTCCCTGGAAATAGGGCACTGTAGGGCTGTCCTTCAGAGAGAATGTGACTGCTGGGGTTAAGTTCCTTCCTCAGAAGTGCCATTGGTACCAGTGAGGCCTCATGGCACCAACAGGAGGGTCCCTTTTGCCTCAGGAGACCTTCCTCAGGCCTCATCCAGAGAAGGATTTAATTCCACTTGGCAGTCACAGGACTATCAGGAGTCAAGCATCAGTCACTCTCCCCTGTGAGGGTGGGGAGGCCCTGGCACAGGTTGCCCAGAGAAGCTGTGGCTGCCCCTGGATCCCTGGGAGTGTCCAAGGCCAGGCTGGACAGGGCTTGGAGCAACCTGGGCTGGTGGAAGGTGTCCCTGCCCAGGGCAGGGGGTGGCACTGGATGGGCTTTAAGGTCCCTTCCCACCCAAACCATTCCATGGTTCTGTCACACCACACCAACCAGGGAACTGATCCAGCTGAGTACAACCCTATAAACTGCTTTTATTAATAGTATTTTTTGGTTCCAACTGTATTAGCTCCCTCCAGAGTCCCGCAAGCCCAAAGCCATCACAGAGGAGTGGGAGATCCATGTATGGGAAAAGCAAACTGCCCCTTCCAGGTGAGCAGGGACAGGGTTAGTGACCAACTGGAGCTGAGCTAACACTTCTTTTCTTGGATACACCAAAGCTTGTACCATCAGAGCAGCATTTCCCCTCTTGGATGATATGGTTAACTAACACTGACTTATGTGCTCCAAACCCAGAACATTCCTTGGAAGTTAGATCAACCACACACAAACTGCAAGTAATGCTGGAAGGGTCTGTAGAGCCTCTGTGTAGTTTTGGACAGAAATATTTATGGTGTTTGGTATGGAAGCTGCAGGCTGGGAGCACTGGGCAAAGAACAGGACTGGGTGAGCACTGGAGCACCAGGGAGCAAGCAAATTCCTCCTTTTCCTTCCCAATAAATTATTCACAAAGGTGAACAGCTGTCACACTGACATTTCAGATCTGAAATATAGTTAAGAGCAAGTTATAACTAAGGCAAAGAAAATGAATGTCAGAAAGTTTTGTTTTTTTAAATTTCAGATAAGCTCTTTCGCCCTGGGGTTACTCAGAGCTCAGGAGCTCTGCTCCCAGTCCAACTTCTTACCTGAACAACGTCTCTGTGTGCAGCCTGTGTGTAAACATCACAGTGAGGGGGTTTGTGCTTAGAGAGGGAACATGGTACACCTTGAATTCATTGCCCAGGGTAATCCAAATACTACTGGGCCTTCAGAGAATCTCTGTCTTCCTGTATTAAGCAATACCAATTAGAAGAGGAACCCTCTGGCCAGCTCCAGGGCCTCACCCTGCAGCCAGCAGGGATTCCCACCTGCTCCAGAGGTCCCTGGTGGAGGTGTAGGAACTCCACATCAGTCACGTGCTGCCCATGGTTCCAGAACCCAGCTGGCAGGTGAATCCAGCTCGTGGATATGCCCAGGGAATGCAATGGCATGTGACACAGCAGGCTGGCAGCCTGCCCACACACAGCCAGGGGAAGCTGCAGCAACAGGGAAACAAGCTCTCATTGTCTTTAGTCTCCAAACACACTCCTGACACTGAAGTGGCACTGGGTGAGAACTTCCAAAGCCTAAATCTTTTACCTTCACATGTGGTCACATCTCAGGACTTTGTACTGCAGCCACAAAGTCAGAGAATCACAGGATGGTTTGGGTTGGGAGGGACATTAAAACCCATCCAGTGCCACCCCCTGCCATGGGCAGGGACACCTTCCACCAGCCCAGGTTGCTCCAAGCCCCGTCCAGCCTGGCCTGGGACACTTCCAGGGATGGGGCAGCCACAGCTTCTCTGGGCAACCTGTGCCAGGGCCTCCCCACCCTCACAGGGAAGGATTTATTCCCAATGTCCAACCTAAATCTCTCCTCTTTTAGTTTTAAATCATTCCCTCTTGTCCTATCACTGTCTGCCCAGGTAAAAAGTCGCTCTCCCTTTGTTTTATAAGACCCCTTTAGGCACTGGAAGGGGCTCTAAGGTCACCCTGGAGCCTTCTCTTCTCCAGGCTGAACAGCCCCAGCTCTCCCAGCCTGTCTCCACGGGAAGACTTCATGAACACACACGACAGTTGCCTCCAAAGGTAAAACATTTCAAGCACAGGAGGCTGCTGGCAGCAGCAGCAGCACTGAACTGGCCACCAGTGTCTCTGGGTAAAAGCTCTTCTTTCCACAGCCAAGGCCATTTCTCCCATTTCCTCTCTCTGCAGAGCAGTTAAATATTTAACAAATTCAAGCATTTGATGTTCTCAAGCAGAAGCAGAGCAGTGATGTCTTGTTCACAGCCACAAAACCCAGGAGATCCGGGATCATCCCCCCAAAGGCCTCGGCTCTCAGATCAATGGAAAGTAAAAGGCAGGAGAGAGAGAATCAGGCACTAATTGGATTCAGCCCCAGAGTTTCTCCAGTGTTCTTCCACAGATTTTCAAATCACCCAGAAAAGACTGAAGGCACCTCCCAGGGAAGTTTACTTTGCATCAATTCCACAGGCCCTGGAAGCGGCCGCGCTCCACAGGCCCCCGCACAGACAGGACGGATCTCCTGCTGGAAATCTGGTTTGTAATCAAAATCCTGATTGCTTCATTTGTGGGGGGAGGGAAGGTGGCTCAGAAACATAAACATACACAGAAATTATACAGCCTAAATATAAACCCACAGAGATTATATTCCAAGAACAAGGAGCAGCCAGAACATCCCCAGCCACGTTCTGTGACAGAATCAGATACCTGCAGCTGCACACTGCTGACTAAAAACTAAACCCAGCACCATTTATCTGCCTGCCAGCACATGTTTACCAAGGACTGGGGCTGCCTTTCCTTCCCCTGGCCCAAAAAAAGGAGTTATATTTAGAATCAGTGCTTTTATTTCCCCAGCTCCAGGACGTGCCATGGCCTGTGTGTCCTCTGCACTTCAAACCTGACCGAGCAGAGCCCACACCCGGGGCTGTGTCTGTTGGGCTGAGGCTGGGAGAAGCATGGGGCTCCTGCTGCAGCTGCCAGGACAGCTGGCATGGAATATGGGAGAGGGATTATGGAGCATTAAAACAGCCTTTCTTCTGACCTCTAGGGACAGCCCCTGGCAGTCTGGAAGAGGAGCAGTCAGTCCCACTGCTACGGATAAACGAAGCATCCAAAGAACAGGGAGTGTTTCCCCGAGTCATGGAATGGTTTGGGTTGGAAGGGACCTTAAAGCCCATCTCGTTCCAGCCCCCTGCCATGGGCAGGGACACCTTCCACCAGACCAGGCTGCTCCAGTTTCAGCTCCACCAGAACAGTGTCCAGTTAAACCACGTATCTCATTCCTACAGACATTCCAGGTGCAGGGTTGAACATTTGTGTTGGTTTTGTTGCCCTTCCCTAAGCAAGTAACAAGAGTCCAAAATACGTTTGGCAGCAACAGAAGAGGCTCTGTTGGTCTGTTAGATCCCTAAGAAACTGCTGTGTTACAGCATCCCAAGGCTGCCAGCTGATGTCCAGTCCTTGCAGACCCCATGCCCCAGCCACACTTCCCTGGATTACTCACCCATTTGCTCCACAATTTCAGGTGGGAAAACTCGAGAAGCAAAAGCTCGTCGGAAAATATCCGAGAATTCTTTGTCCAGGCCCCCAATGCCCATTTTCTCAAAATTCCAGTCTGGGTTGATGATTGACTGACGGTTCTCCTTGGTCTTGGATTTACCTGCAAAACCAAAGGAATCATTTCAAACACTGAGCCCAGAACTCCAGCAGACACAGGTACAGGAGCAGCACAAGCTCTGCAGGTCAGACCCACGTCCTGTGAACTCCATGGGCGGTTTCAGGAGGACACACTGGGCCAAGGACACAAGGGTAGGACACCAGAGACCTGGTTTACTTGGTAAAGGATTTTCCCAGCCTTCCAACCACTCACAAGGATTTCTCCAGCCAGGTGTTGCTCCTGGGTATTGAAGACTCCCCAGTAGATTTCTCTGCCCCAAACTGGACCCCTGTAACCTGAGCACCCTGAGTGCCTCAGCCCCCAGCTCACGGGGCTGCTGCCAGTATCAGTGTCCACTCTTTTCCAGGCCACCTGGAATGACAAGAGGTTTGTCCTGTATCCTCCTCAATGCCTTTTCCAGCCTTCACCTGGTCTCCCTTCCTTCCCCAGCAGCAGCTGCACACGGGAGCCCCCTTGTTGCTCTCTCAGTTTTCTCTTTTCCCATGTCCTCTGGCAGATGGACCTGCAGGTTGTATCTTAAATACAGGTACAAAATTGTGCTCCACTTTGTTCATATTCCTTTATGAATAACGTGCAGTAATTCTTAGCAAACACAATAATTCTTAACAGTGCTCAGGCTGCATGAGCATGGGCCCAGCATTCCCTTCAAACTGTCCTCCCTGGGATCTTGTCCCATCACAGCCACCCATTTTACCCAACTTTTCCTCCTACATGTCACTTTATGTTTATTTATAGTGAATTTTGTCTGCCATTTTCTACCTCAGTCACCAGGCTCAGTCAGAGCCAGCCTGGGCACCTCCTTGCTCAGGCTTTTCCCCAGTTTATTCAGTAATTCCAATGGGAAGCAAAGGCCCAGCAGAGATTCCCACTGAACTCCACCAACACAGGCTATTTACTCCTTCCCTTTCACCATTCACTGACCCATGACAGGATCTTCTCTCTCACAGATCTCTGGTTTGATTCTTTTTTAGGAAACTTTGATAAAGGACCTTGCTGGAGGAGCTTTGACAAACAAGCAGGCTGTGTGAGCCCTTGTGCCAGGGCTTCCTGACTCCTGTAATGAACTCCAGTGGGATCAGGAGGCAGGACTGCCCTGACCCGAGGCAGGCTGACCCTTCCCAGAGTAACATCTTTATAAAGGTATCCTCTAATTTAATGTTTTATTACAGTTTCTGTTGGTTTCTCCTGTACAGATTTAAGGTTCAAAGATGTGCAGCTCTGCAGACTTTCTCCAGGATCCTTTGGGAAGGGACAGCACATGAAAGTGTCTCCAGACAGCAGAGCAATTTGCAGCAAGGTCACACCAAACAATCACAAGGTCACCAGCTCCTTTACAGCTCAGAAGAGCCAAGGCTGGTCCTGGCAAATCACCACAGTTGTATCTGTTCCACAGCCTCTTCCACAGTTACTCAGCCAGACCCCCAGGCACAGCTCTGCAGTCTCTTTAACCACCTCCTCTCTCTTCTGCTGCCAAGCCACTCACACTCCAGCCCTCCCGAGCTCCTCACTCCCTCTGCAGAGGAGTTTAAAGTACTCAGGGCCTTCAGAAAGCAGACAGCAAGCACAAGTGCTCTGTAAGGATGCTGTCAAACCCCTGCAGTCTCACCTGAAATTTATTCAAGGCAGTTCATAAACAAGCACTGACACTTTGGTGGGTCAGACCAACCTTCCACATGGCTTTCAGCACCCTCAGCTACCAGGGAAGCACACAGGGAGCTGAAAACCCAGAGAGGGCAAAGACTGACGATAACCCTCAACTCCTGCTGCAATGGGGTGAGTTCTTACACAGTGCTTTAAGGGCTGGCCCTTAATAGGTCCCCCAATAGGGACCCTTCCCTCCCTAAAACACCAGAGAATCACTGAGTCACAGGATGGTTTGGGTGGGAAGGGACATTAAAGACCATCCAGGGACACCTCCCACTAGCCTGGGTTGCTCCAAGCCCCATCCAACCTGGCCTTGGACACTTCCAGGGCTGGGGCAGCCACAGCTTCTCTGGGCACCCTGTGCCAGGGCCTGCCCACCCTCACAGGGAGGAATTCCTTCCCAACACCTAAACATGGCAAACAACAACTGTGCCTTCTGCTGACCTGTTCCACAAGCTCTTCTAGGGGAACTTCAAGCTGAGCCAGGCAGTGGATGGGCATCCAGAGTGCAGTGAGTACAGCAAACAGCAGGGCTGTGTGAGCTCAGTCAGCCTGCTTAATCTTGGTCTAAACACACCTGGAATCAATTCTTCAATTCCAAGGGCAGCAAAACAAACAAACAGGGTCGTGCCTCTGACCAACACAGCAGGGCCAGTACGTGTGACCCAGAGCACCAAGAGTCAGAGCTGTGCAGGGCACAGGGAGCTGATCCACCAGTTCCCCTGTGTTTATTATCCCAGTGCTGCACTCCAGCCTTTAGGTCAGACCCCTCAGCCAGGGATGCTCCTGCTCCTGCAGAGCTTGGCCTACACCCCCCCCTTCTGGCTGCACCTCAGCACAGTAAAATTCCTGCAGATTGGATTGAAACTTCATCCATTGGTTTTATAACACAATTTTATGCTAAGCAGCAGAAGTAGAATTGTTTTTTTTTTTAAACAATTATTACAATTCTAATCTATTAAAACAATGCAGGTCCTTTACTGGAGGCAGAGCTCAGTGACACTCACTTCACTTTCATCTCCTCTCTCAGAATTTAATTATTCAGAACTTTACAATTCTCCAGAGACCAACAAAGCACATTAAGCAGCTCTGCCTCAGATCAATGAGGAGATTAAATGAAGTACCAATTTGACAGAAGTAAATTGAGGCACAAGCAGCTCTTTTGTCTTGTCTGCAGACAATGAAATAGAATCCTGGGGGAAGGATCCCTGTTCCCAACCCATCAGCCCTCCCCTGGGACCACTCCTCACACCCACATGTGCCAGGAGGGAGATCACAGGTCGTTATATGGCTCTGAATATTAACAAGCAAAGTACCCCTGCTTGCTCTGCCTCAGTGAACAGGGTTATTCAACACTCCCCCCGTGTCCTGGCAGAGTGAAAACTGAGCTGGTGCAACCACGTGGTCACAGCTGGGAGCTCATTGCCCTGCCCAAGGTTCAGTGGGTGCTATTAACACCTGGATCCTCGTTAAGGTGCTTCATTACAGCCCCCCACAGCTCAGCCCATGGACCTCTGCTGGGTTCCAGTACAGGCTGTGTGTTCCCATACAAAATCTGCAGAAGGTGCAAGGTGTGGTTACACCACAGGCTCCCTTCTGCCCGTTTTTGGAGTGGAATTCTCCTTTCCTAAGTGGCTGCTCCCCCCAGATGTTGTCCAGTCTCCTGGAAAGGGAGAACTCTCTGACATGAAATTTTCAGAAGTTCACACTCACTTTGAGATTTTGGCTAGACATTCAAAAAGTTCTCAATTTCCTACTCCCTGCTCTTTTAATTAAATTTAATGTAAGAGCTGTTGGCTTGTTACTGTCCCTGAAAACATCATTCTCTAATGCTTAAAGAGTTAAAGGATTTCAACTGGGTGCTGCCTTTTGCTGGATCTACTCATCCCCTTTGCTTTTCTCATCTAGACCTAGCAGTGAGGAAAAAAAACACTTGGAGGCAACCAAGTCTCCAAGGCCTGAAAAGCAGCAGAGTTCAAGCATTATTTCTCTCTTTGGGTACAGTGGCACTCACCAATGAGATTGAGAGAGGAGTTCTCAGCTTTCTCAAAGGCAACTTGACTGTTCCCAAGAACCAAACCAACCTCAATCTGGAAAAGGGAGGGAAACAAATAATTAATTGCTATTAGACTCAGCTTCAGATTGCTCCTCAGGTATCCCCAAAAACAGGAAACAGCAGCAAAAGCTCCACTACAAAAGTCTGGGAAGAATGTGAAATAACACCACCTCCTCTAAAACAAACATCACCAAATGGAGAAGCTCATCAGGTGTAACAAAGTGGCTTTTTAAAGTTCTTGGTTCAGTTCAAACCCAACTATGTTATTTCAGCAAGACCCAGCAAGTAAAGAAGAAAATAAGATTAAAGGAAAAATCAAAACTGGACATAACTGGAAGACAAAAAAGCTCAAAACAAATGTGTTTCTATGAATTAGTACTTAAAGACCAAGAGATATTCCTTGTATCTTCCCCAGCCCAGTGGGGGCTGCACTAAACTGCAAACAGTGCTCCTTGTTTCCTCTGACACAACAGACACAGCCAGGTGAGGCACGTGTGACTTCTCCAAATGCAGGTACCCTGAACTGCTCCTGACCTGCAGCATGGACTTGATCAGGACTTAAATGCCTGCAGTCCCTAAGGATGGACATGAATTCCTGGGAGCCCACCTTCTGCTTTTTGCCTGTTCCAGACTCCCCTTTGAGAATGCTGGGATCCATGGCTTCCATGTCCTTCACCAACAGCCCAAAGAGCTTGTCATTAAAGCTGAACACGAGCTGTAGAAAGGAAAAGACTCATTAAAAAAAGCTAGAAAGGATTTGACAACACTACAAAGATTTGAAGGGAGAGAGGCCTGGAGACTGAGTTTACCACCCAACAACTCCCACGTGGTTTTTACCCTGTAAAGATCTAGGGTGCTGACCACGTTCTCTCCCTGCCCCAGCTTAAGAGTGACAGATCAAAAGTATCAAAACATGAAGTCAACTGAAAAAACTCAAAGAGAAACTCTCCTTCCAAGAAAAGCTTCTCTTCCCCCCCACTTTCCTCCCCAGCTCAATGTTCTATATCATCACTTGACATTTTCCTCTCACTTTAATTACTGGTGCCAGGCAAGGAGAACAATTTAGCTCAAAACTTTTCGATCTTTTGCGTTTCAGTTTGACAAAGACACCTCAGAGACAGTGCTAATGAGACAGGATGAACAGAACAAGGAGTAGGGTCCATCCCACAGGGAACCAGCCTGGCTCTGCACCATCCCTTTCCTCTGAGATTACATTTGCAACTGGCTTAAGATTCAGACCCTGCAAGTTGTAAACTACGAGAGGCCAACCTCAACTTGTCCTGAGAATGTGGCAAAGCAGAGGCTGCCACAGAGAGCTTTGCAGGGGCAGAAGCCCATCTGCTGCAGAGCTGAGCAGGGCCAGTTACAGGGACAATAGCTTTCCAAGATCCTCAGGGAAATATTTCATCCCTGTCTTACTACTGGAGTCCATAGAGTAGCAATAAATCATAGAATCCCAGAATGGTTTGGGTGGGAAGGGACCTTAAAGATCATCCAGTCCCACCCCTGCCATGGGCAGGGACACCTTCCACCAGCCCAGGTTGCTCCAAGCCCCGTCCAACCTGGTCTTGGACACTTCCAGGGATCCAGGGGCAGCTACAGCTTCTCTGGGCAACCTGTGCCAGGGCCTCCCCACCCTCCCAGGGAAGGATTTCCTCCTAATATCTAAACCTGAGAGGTGCCACTGAGAATGAACTAAACCTGGTGTTCATCTCGATCTTGAGACAAAAGTGACTTCTCAGAAGACTCCAAGAGCTGCCATGTTCATAATCCAACCAGGCCACGACACAGGGAGACCCCAGCTCTCCCAGGCCTTGGGATTTTCCTCGCAGATTTCTCCAGTTAAGGATAAGACAGATTTTAACCCCCTCTGCCCATCGTGTCAGTGAAAGTCAGGATGGTTTGATTTTTCACAGAGAAACCATTCCCACAACAAACAATTCCTGGCCTTTGCAGCATCAGTCCCTTGGACTCCTCCAGATGTTCCCTTCATGTTCAGTTCATGGTATTGAAGCCCATTTTTGCCTTAAAATCCCAAAGCAAAGCCCACCTGCTGGCCCACGGAGAAGGCCTGGCTGTTGAACTGCTGGATGAACTCTGCAGCCATCTTGTCTGTGTCGTAGGGGTTGGAGTCGATGTTCTTCTTCTGCAGGAAGTCGATCTCGATGGTCATGGTGCCGATGCACTGCTTGGCCTTGTCAAAGGTGTACAAGGAGACTGGTAAAACAGAAAGGAACAGCACATTTCAGAGCAGCAGTGTCCCCAGTGCATTGAACATTTGGCAATACAAGGCTCCAGCACGCTCAAATACAGGACTTGTTCATGTGAAGAGAACAAAGAGAGCCAGTCCCTGGCTGAAGTTGTTACCAGAAGACACAAACAGGTCATCACAGCACACACACCAAATATCCTTCCTGGGATGAGAAAAGGCCACCCAGGAGTGAGCTGTCAAAGAAGGCTCTTCCAGGAAATAGGGATAAAGATAAAACACAAGCACCTCCTGAACTGAGGTCTATCTCCTGGTTGGAGTTCTTTCCAAAAGGGATATGGCAGCAGGGTTATCCCTTTGGTCCTGCAAGGGCACAGCAGGAGCTCCTCCCACCTTACAGTGATTTCCTTTTACTTGCCAAACCTCCAGGCTTTGTCAACTAAAAGTTTCTGGAAAGAACATCAGTCCCTGGCTTTGGTCACATCCCAGGCCCGAGGGGTCAATGCACACAAGCAGCTCTTACAGCCAGGACTGGCTGCAGGGTGTGACACAGAGCAGAACCCCTGCAGCCCATCAGCAGAGCACAGCACCAGCTCCAAGAGCCTGGAATGGCCCACAGAGAGGCAGGATGGGAGGGCAGCAGGGACCTCCTGGTCTGGGAAGGCAGCCCTGGCTCCAGGGGTGCATCTCCAGTGGGAACACGGGAGCTGAGGGAGCTGAACTGCACGGAGGGCAGGACAGCCAATGCACTCACAGCACTCAGGCAAGCCCCTCACCTGGAAAGCCCTTCCCATGGCACTGGGGGCTCCAGGGCTCAGCATCACTGCTCCACTGACATTTAAAGCACAGTTCTCACATTATTTGGGGACCACAACCAAACAGGAGCCCTGGGAAATCACTGGGTTTGTGAACACTCCTCCCTACCTGCACAATAACATCACAGTCCCTCCCACCCTGCAGGGAGTCAGATGACATTTAGTCACTCTGCACAGAATTACTGCATCAGTTTTCCTAACACAGGCCCCCACAGAGTTGGGAAGTTTACAGCAAGGCCCAGGCCAGGTACACTCACAAACCTGCTCTAACAGCTAATGACACAGTATATTAGTGCTTCTTTCCTCTAATAACTTCAGGACTAAAAAGTATTGATCTAGAAACCAGTTGGCACGTAATCAGCAACCACACAGGGGTGAGAAACAAAATAATTTATGGGTCTCCCCTCTATTATAGGTTATTCTTCAGTTAAAAAAAAAAACAAATCAAAACAAAACTAGGTAGCAAAAAAATCACAGAATAGCAGAATCATTAAGGTTGGAAAAGACCTCTAAAATCATCAGGTCCAACCATCCACCAGCACCATCACCAAGGTCACCACTAACCCATGTCCTCAAGTGCCACATCCACGGGTTCTCTGAACACCTCCAGGGATAGGGACTCCACCACTGCCCTGAGCAGCCTGTTCCAAGGCTCTGCAGCCCTTTCCATGAAGAAATTTTCCCTAATATCCAATCTAAACCTCCCTTGGCACAACTTGAGGCCATCTCCTTTCATCCTGTCACTTGTTTCCTGGGAGAAGAGGCCAACTCCCACCCGGGTCCACCCTCCTTCTGGTATTTCTATGGAGCACTAAGGTTTGCCCTGTCCTCAGTCTCCTTTCCTCCAGGTTAAAATCCTGGCTTCCAAGCCCGGTGTGTGAGGCATCCAGGGGTGTGGAGAGGCAAAGACCCACTGCAGCCTGTCACTCCAAACACACCAGGCTTCACACCCAAGCACTGATCCATGGACCTGCTGAGACCACAGGGACTGGGAAAACAAAGGGCCAGGAGCCAGCTTCCCTGACAGCACTCCCAGCCCCCACTGCACTGCTCAGGCTCAGTCCTCCTCACCGTGTGACACAGGATGCTCTGCCCACAACCCCGGGGAGGGAATTCCCTGGAATCACTGTAACCAACTCCAGTGGCCTAATGAACTGTTTGCTCCACCTCAGAGACCACGAGCCAGCCAAGCACCAGAGCAGGTTTCATCAGAGCCAGGGAAAGGAGGAGTTGCCTCCCCAGGAGCACAGAGGTGACTCCTGGGGGTCCAAAGAACAGACATGATCCATTACCTTCACCTGCTGCTGCAAAGAACACAGAGACCCTTCTGGAACAAGGGGCTGACAGGAGTCTGCTCAATATTCCAGCAGCTACAGACAGATTGAACAGCTGCACCTGACAGTGATCCACTTGTTCCCAAAGCAGAGGGAACAGACAGTTCCCAAAGCAGGGTGAGAGCACGAATGAGGGAAAGACAGAACGAACTGGTCTCCTCCAAACATTGGCCAAGGCTTGGGAGGCTCGACTGAGACTTGATATTGAAACACAAATCTTCCATTTGCACAATGGTATCCCTGTCCCTTCATCAAGACACAGAATATTCTCAGTTATTGGTGCAAACATCAGTGCTGCTCACAAAGCACAGCACCCTAGGGCTGCCTCTGGGCACTCTGGGCACTAAAACCTCCCCAGTCTCAAGATTAAAAGGCAGATGCCAAGAAATTCCCCAAGGACAGGAGCTGTCCTCTGTTAGCTGGTGACCCAGGACATGCTCAGTGTTCACATCTGCATGTGGACACTGCTGTCCCACACAGAGCCCTCTGGAGACACTGCCAAAACACTCCTCCAGGTTTTGGAAACGTTAAATGCAGAAAGCCTGCAGGCAGAAGAGCCCCTCCCTCACTCATGAGGGCCTCACCACCTGAGGAAGGGCTGGGGGTCTGAGATTTCCCAGTTTGGTTTCACTTCAGTATGAAAACATAAATTCAGCTTTTACAAACACGTCACAATCACATTGACAACTGACTTACCATCAATCTCCTGTCCAATGGAGAGTCCAGCCCATTTTCTCTGTGAAAACAAGACAAAAATGTCAGGAAGCCAGTCCTTCCACCCAGAGGCTGCCTCCACACCCAGAGGAGCAGGATCCCCTGAGAACCTTCAGCAGCAGAATGGGATATCCCACAGACAACCAAATTAACACGAAACAAGTCAAACACGGGAGAATCTCTTTAAATAACTCTACCTCTGACTTCAGTGGGTTGTTCTGTCCAACCTTCTTCCTCTTCCTGGTCTCCTCATTATCCTTAGCAGAGAATTCTGGTGCTGGACAGGGCTCTTGGCCCTTCTGCTCATTTCCTACCAAAGCTCAGGTGCTGAGTACACCACAGGCACCAGAAGAGCTCTTCCACACTCTGTGAGCATTTTAAAAGCTTACACATGTACAGCAGCTGCAGGGAATTGCTGCAATGTGCTTTCAGGTACAATATTACCTAAACCAAGAGAACTGGTAAGAGTGAAACTGTTCGAACTCTTTATGTCCCTCCAAATACCTGTAGATAGATTTGTGCCACACAGAACCTCAGGAGAAGTAAGAAATGGTTCAATAATTATGTGACACAACAATTCTTTACAATTCCAACAGTTCTGGCTTCACAGTTGCAAAAATGGTACTTTTGCAGTGGTTGCTGTGCATTCACAGCCCACATCCCAGGCTGTGCTGTGTTCAGGGTCTCTCAGGCACCAAACAGAGGCTCCAGTCACAGACACATGTAATCATCACACATAGCTCTGGTGAGATCACATTAGAAATGTTGTACCTTATGATCGTTCATATTTGCCTTTTCACCTGGAAGGAACAAGTCTGGGAGAAGGAATACAATGACCTTGCTTACAAAATGAACATTTCCTCCTTCACACTCTCTCCAATATCCTCAGAATATTGGGGAGGGACCCCCAAGAACCATCCAGTCCAGCCCCTGGCCCTGCACAGACACCCCAACAATCCCTCCCTGTCCCTCACAGCATTGTCCAAACTCTCCTGGATCTCTGGCAGCCTTGGGGCCGTGCCCACTGCCCTGGGGAGCCTGGGCAGTGCCAACCACCCTCTGGGGAAGATTAGTCAGGACCTCCTCTGTGGCAAGAGACACAGCTCAGCTCCTGTGTTCATTTGGGTTGTTTCTGCTACAAGTTTGTCATCACTGCACAGCTCTTCATCTTTTAGGCTCTCAGTACACAACATTTGTCATGGCTTTTGGTGTTGAGAGTCAAAATTATCACAAACGTGGTCAAGAATGAACGTACAACAGACAGATGTTCTGCAGGCTGCAGAGCCTGTGCCCAGACATCCCATCCATGAACACATACAGCAAATGCACGTTTGGTGTCACCCTGGCTGCAGCCATCCATGGCTTTGGGAAATACTGGAAACCAAAACCCAGCATGAGGAAGACTCCAGTGAGCAGGGGCTGAAGCACCTCTGCTATGGAGACAAGCTGAGGGAATGGGGGCTGTTCAAACTGGAGAAGAGAAGGTTCTGGAAAGATCTCATTGAGGCCTTTCAGTACTTAAAGGGGGCTTAAAAAAAGATGTGGATAGACTTTTTAGCAGGGCCTGTAGCAATAGGAAAAGGGGAAATGGTTTTAAATTCAAAGGGGGTGGATTCAGACATTTTATAGGGTGAAGGGGTAAAACTGTGGTACAGAAAGGTGGCAGATACCCCATCCCTGGAAACGTTCTGGTCAGGCTGGACAGGGCACCCTGGTCTAGTGGAAGGTGTCCCTGCACACTGCAGGGAGTTTGGACCAAACAGACTTTGAAGATCCCTTCCAGCCCAAACTGCTCCATGATCCCCTGAAATAAAGCACTGCCATAGCCACTCCTCCAAGGTGAGCCCCAGGCTTCACCCCTCGGCACAGGAGCTTTCCTGGCTGGGCAACAACAACTGGAACCTACAAAAACCAACCCTAGACTTGAGGTTCGTTTTTCTATTTAGAAGTTAATTGTATTAATTATTTATTCTAACCATCATTTAACATCTGATAGTGACTTAACTAAGGAGGAGGAGATCAGGGTTTTTGCTTTTTTTTTTTATTTTATGCATATTCATCTAAAAATACCAACAATGACTGGATGTAGTCAATAAGACTTCTGGCAGGTCTTAAAAAGAGAAAAACAGAGTAAAGAAACCCCTTAAATTCAAGGGAAAACAGGGAACAATAAAAATTCACAAGGAAGGGCAGACACTGCTGTCTTCTTTTTCAAATAGTTTGTTTCTGGTGGGTTTTTAAAAGGTTAAATTGCACCTTTTCCAGTATCTGCATCTCACCATGTGCTAAAAACAGACCAAAGAAATACAACCATGGTCGCTCCAGTTGTAGTAAAAGTCTGCTTGAACTTCTGCTGTCAGAGATCAAATGTGCAGGAATCACATTGACTCCAATCAGAACCTATGTTCAATCCTGATCCCAAAAGAGATTTTGCTTATTCCATAGCAAAGCAGGAAGTCAAACCACCCCTACCTGGGGCAGGCTGAAGGCAATGCTGCCAGGGACCACTGAGTGGTGGGTTCTCAGCGTGAAGATGTACTTGTGGTTGGGAGAGGTCTTCACAACAACATGTCTGGAAGAGAGGACAGTATTTTACTTTGATATATGCACCAGAAGATTTTGCATTGCTCAGAGCTGTGAGAATTCAAAAGGAACATCCAGTTTCTGGTGCTGTAAAGAAAAAACAAAAGCATTAGAGCCACAGCACGACACAGTGAGACAGGAGTCCAGCACCTTCACTGCATAATGGGATCTCAAAGCCCAACTGCAAGACATTGTACCCATCATTACTATTTACATCCCCCCAGCAACCCTTTCCTTCAGCAACTGCTCTGTACCAGTGTGAGGGAACCAAACTATAACCACAAACACCAAGGCTGCTACAGCTAAAAATCAACACTGGTTTCACACCTCAGGCATTAACACCAAAGCACCAACATTTTAACCCAGTACAAGCACTATCCCCAGCTGTGATTCCAACCAGAAACAGATGCAAAGCCCATACAGGGGTCTCAGTATATTGTTTAGAGAAGTCTGATCGTAGAAAAAAAATGGAAGGAGTTTCTGTACAAAAAGCAAAATCACACAGACCCTGAGGCTGTTCCTCCTGATAACCAACTGATCGTGAACCCAGAGAGCGTCCGAGTGCTGGAAAACCAGCATTGGAGTGGCTGGAAAGTGGCCCAGCTGGAAAGGACCTGGGGGTGCTGCTCAACAGCAGCTGAACGTGAGCCCAAGCTGTGCCCAGGCGGGCAAGAAGGCCAATGGTCCCTGGCCTGGATTAGAAACAGTGTGGCCACAGGAGCAGGGCACTGATTGTCCCCCTGTGCTGGCACTGCTGAGGTCACACCTTGAGTGTGGCCAGTTCTGGGCCCCTCACAGCAAGGAGGACATGGAGGGGCTGGAGCGTGTCCAGGGAAGGGAACGGAGCTGGGGAAGGGGCTGGAGCAGCAGGAGCAGCTGAGGGAGCTGGGGGGGCTCAGCCTGGAGAAAAGGAGGCTCAGGGGGGACATTCTGGCTCTGCAACCCCCTGACAGGAGGGGGGAGCCGGGGGGGGTCAGGCTCTGCTCCCAGGGAACAAGGGACAGGAGGAGAGGGAACGGCCTCCAGCTGTGCCAGGGGAGGGTCAGGTTGGACATGAGGAGGAATTTCTTCATGGAAAGAGTGGTCAGGCACTGGAAGGGGCTGCCCAGGGAGTGGTGGAGTTTTTGGTTTTTTTTATTTTATGCATAAAATGTTATGCATCCCTGGAGGTGTCCAAGGAAGGACTGGATGTGGCACTCAGTGCTCTGGGCTGAGGGACAAGGTGGGGATCAGCCACAGGTTGGGCTGGATGCTCTTGGAGGTCTTTTCCAACCTCAGTGATTCTGTCATTCTGTGGTTCTATCCAAAGATCAGGAACACTGTTACAAAAGCAGCAGTGCCAGCAGTCAGGAGCAGCCCCAGCAGCAGCAGTGGCGTGTGCCTGTCTGTCACACTCACCATTTAAGCTGTCAGCAACAAAGATACTCCAAAGCTGCTTATGGCTCTCCTCAGACTCTGCCTGATAGCTCTTATCATGTGATAGGCAGCCTGCCTTTGGCAGGAGAGAGCAAATCCAAAGGAAGCTGGGATTTGTGTGCACTGGTGACAGGGGTGATGATGGAATCAGGTTCCACCTCATCCTCTTCTTCCCAGCTGCCTGCACTGGAAGTGCCCTCGGGTTACACGGGCACCAGCTGTATGCACACCTCCCCTTCCCTGCCTCCTCCTCCGACCCCAGGCACAAGTCCAGGAGCCTGTTAGAGGTGGGAAAGTTCCCTGCAAATGTTACTGGGGAGAGCAAGGCATTTACTGGCACTGCACAGCAACCACGGAGGGTGTCTGGGGACTGGGAGACAGCAGATGTCACTCCTGTCTTCAAGCAGGAAGATCCAAGGAATTACAGGCTGGGCAGCCCCACCTCAGTCCCTGGGGAAGTGATGGAGTAACTAATCCTGGGAGCCAAACATATTAAAGCCCTGGGAGTCACTTCCAGCTTGGATTTCGGAATAGTCAGCATGGATTTACAGTGGAAAATCCAGCCTTACCAATAGGGTGAACTGGTGAGCTCTGAGGCTGAAGGGAGAGCTGGAGATGTTCATCCCAACACGAGCAACCTTCCCGCACTGCCCAGCACAGCCACCCTCACAGACACTGCTGGGATACAGCTGTCACTGGGTGTGCAATTCCAGAGGCAGGAGGTCACCGGGGGTGTGCCCACCCCAGGGGTCCACATGTGGCCAAAACTGTTTAACCCCCCCATTCCTGAGCAGCTCAGGGACAGAGCTCCTCAGCCAGACACACCCAGTGGTGCTGCTGGTCAGAGGGACCTCGGCAGGTCCCATCGAGTTCAACAGAGCAAATGGAAGGTCCTCCACCTGAGGGGACAATCCCACGCACCAGTACGGGCTGGGGGACAGCTGGGGGTGAAGAAGACCTGGGACCCCTGGGGACAACGAGGTCAACAGGAGCCAGCAGCACATCCCTGCAGCAAAGGTGGGTACCATCACCCCTGGGGGCATCAGACAGGAACAGGTTGCACTGGCACAGGTTGCCCAGAGAAGCTGTGGCTGCCCCATCCCTGGAAGTGTCCAAGGCCAGGTTGGACAGGGCTTGGAGCAACCTGGGCTAGTGGAAGGTGTCCCTGCCCAGGGTAGAGGGTTGGAACAAAATGATCTTCAAGATCCCTTGTAACCCAACCCATCCTGTGATTCCGTGACTAGGGAGAGCACTGGCAGCAAGGACAGGCAGGTGATCCTTCCCAGCTGGAATGCTGCTCCAAGGACTGCTCATTTTAAACTGAGCAGTGGATAAAACAGAGAACTGTCCAGGAAGCCAGGACCAAAAGCAGGAGGGTTCCAGCACAGCAGGAGTAATCCAAATTAGTACCACCACACTGGGTGTGACGCTGCAGAGTGTGAGAGAAACATGTCCATAGGCAACACACAGGTTCCAGCTCTGGCACTGGGATAGTCCACCACAAAATACACCTGATGAGAACCAACACCCTGCTGGAAGCAGCTCATCAGACAGGATAAGACCCAAGATTAAAGCTTCTTAAGCCTGGGATGGATCCTGAGCACTGCACACAACAGTGACTTCAACATGCAGAGATTCAGTGTCTCTGCAGGAAGAAACAAACTCCATGTGGTGGTTTGGTCCGGGCCTTCCTTGGTGACCAGTTTGTAGCCAAGGAAGGGCCCAGATGTACCCAGTATTCCCTACGATTTTTACATAAGCCAGGCTATAAGAAGAAAGGAGGAGAGGCCTTTGCTCTCTTTCCTTCCAGTGGCCTGGAGGTGCAGGTTCCCTGCTGTTGATCTGCCGGGTTGGGGAGCGAGGCCTGGTCAGGCCTTGCCGGCCCTGGGAGGCGGAGGGTGCCGGCGATCGTTCCGGAGCCAAGGAGAGTGGTGGGATATTTCTTTGCTAACTCTTTTAGTGGATAGATATTGGGCTACTAATCAGGATATACATATATTTTATTTTGGTTTTGTTCCTTTTCCCTTCCCCCTTCCCGTTCCCTTGTGAAATTGTATATATATTTCAGTTGTATATAACTGTAACATAAGTGTAAATATATTTATATATATATTGCTTTAGCTGTCTCTCTCTCGTTTAGGGTTTTCTTGGTTGTTTTTTTTCTCCCTCTTCTCCCTGAGGTTTGAGGTGGGGGGGAGGACAGGACTTCTTGTGGTAAGGTTTGGAGACTTGGCAGGGAGCCAGCTTCAAACCATATCACTCCACCAGGCTGGGCTTCAATTCAAAACAGAAAAATGCAAGAAAATAAGGACACCTGGTAAAAATACTGCAGGGGGAAGGGAATATCAACAAGGATCTGGTACAAATTAAAATTACTGTATTGGAGTATATAATTCACCAACAACATTTCCAGCCACGCAGAAAGACAGCAGAGCCTGAGAGCAGGCAAAGAGATGCCAGGAAGGAAAATAAAAAGAAAAGGAAAAATAGGGGGAAAAAATCAGCTTTCTGAAAGAAAATACTGGGAAAGGTCAAATCCTGACAGATTCTGTGAGAAAAATCTGCAAAAGGCACAGGAACAACCACATGTCTTCTCAAAGACAGCAGGAGCAGGCAGCTTCCACCAGGCTGGAAGCAACCTAAGTATTACAAATGTTCAAAATAAGGCAACAGCAGAAAAACTAAATGCATTTTCCTATATTGATGTTCACCAGGAAGGAGCTCAGAGATATATAGGGGAAATCTCAACCTCATTAAGAGCTTCTGCTCATAAATGAACAAAAGGAACAACGAATGACCAGGGCCAGGCAGGTCCCAGGAGCTCTCCCAGGTGGAACCGCTGCGTTATTCCATGTGTAAAGCCTTGCCTGGAACGGTGAGAACCAAAGTGGGTGATGCCAGCCCTTAGGAAGGACTCCAGGCCAGGCTCAGGCAACTGCTGGTACATTTGCTGGCCAGGCTGAGCCAACCAACAGACATTAACCTGGGTGTGCATCAGTTTTTATGCACACAGGAGGAGGGAGGGGATGGCTCAGGTGTCTGGCAGAGGTGCCAGCAAGCACCTGATCCCTACAGGCAGATATTCCTCTGGTGCATGTCGGGAAACCTACTGCCATTATCCAGCAAGGCTCCTCAAGGGCTCCTCAGACAACTAAACTGGCATGAGATAGAAGGGATGGTGTTCCCATGGAAAAGGCAGGGATAAAAGGCGAGAACAATTAGTCAGTTCTCAACACAAACAAGAAAACTGCCATTGAGCCAACCTGCCCTGACTGTTGTCCCCTCCCTGCCTGGGTGTGCTCAGCACCTGTTTCTCTCTCCAAACTACCCCAGGAGTCTGCAAGGTAAAAGCAGGTCATGGGAACTCAAGACAGTGCAAGTCCCCAAAATCCAGAGCATGGCCTCCCGTGAACTCCTGCAGCACCAAACAGTGACTCATTCCTGCCCAGCTCACAGGGTGTGCAAAATGGAGCACCAAAAGATGGAGAGCAGCATCCTGGGGCTAAAGCAGCTCCAAGGTCAGACTGCACACCCGAGCAGCAATGGGCAGTGTCAGAGCAGAGCCCTGGGTGGGACTGTCCCCAGGGCCACTGTGTGCAGGCAGTGGTGGGCAGGGACATGAGGTACAGCCACTGCAGGGCTGGCTGGGGCTGCTTCCAGGGATCTGCAATGCAGCACTGACTCCAGCCTTCACCAGGAGCTTCCCTGTGCTCTGCAAAGCAATTCACAGCATCTGCTCCCACCAAGCACAGGCTGTGCCCGCGGGAGCTCTCAGTGCTGCAAACGAGCAGCTCTCAGGAGGATGAGCCGGGCCAGAACCACGGCCAGCTGCTCACCCAGCACACCTCGGGTGCTGCTTCCTGCAAACCTCCCCAAGTGCCACGGCAGGGAGCAAAAGGAACACAGTCACTGCTGCAGGTCTGGCAGCTGGGTCCCTCCAGGACACCCAGACTGGAGGAAATTAAGGTTTGTATAATGCATGAGGTACAATGCTCAGTGCAGGTATTTTTGTAACTCAATTACTCTGGAAAAAAATCTACCAGGGGAAAACCACCATTTGAACAGACCAGGACACTTCCCTGTCCAAATACACACTTTCACCTGCTTCTGGCTCTAAAAGTTCTGCTCATTTGGGGTTTCTGGGGTGGTGGGTTTGATCTGTTTTGGCATTTTATACTCAAGTTGGGCTCATGAAATCACACTGCTTTCATGAAATCCTGTTCATGCCTCAAGGGCCAGGACAGGTCCCAGGGCAGCAGAGCTGAGTGACAGCACAGAGAGGCAGGTCCTAAACACATCCCTGCATTCCCAGAGTTCAGCACCACTGTGCCCTCCACCCTCAGCAGAGTTCACCTGGGGCAGGTATTTTATCTGAGTGGATCATTCAGTATCTCCTTTAACATTTTTTCCCATTTTTCAAACCCTCTCCTGCCTTGTGCTGCATGTGATACTCCCCTCCTGCAATTAATTACTCCTGTCTACAACCTACATCCTGAATTCTGGGAGATCTCCCTAAAGCTGCACCAAAGCACAGAAACCAAACCTGTTAATTGGCTGCTTTGAATACAAAACCCTCCTGTGTGGGCTGAGCTGAAAAATTCATCTGTTTTCTGCCTTTCTCACAGAAGTAAAACCCAGAGTCAGGTTCTGTCAGCCACCCCAGAGCTGTAATTAAAGAATCCAACTTGTTGTGCCCACACTCGGGCTGCTTTTCCCTTTTGTCCTGGTGCATGAAAACCCTGAGAACAGGAGGGAGTTCTCCTGACTCTGCTCAGCACTCCCATGTGATGTGACAGTGAAAAAATGCCCCAAGTAACACAAGTAAATGACAAAAATGTTTTTAAAATAGTTCAAATATTCCAACTGTGTAATAGGAAGAACAGCAAAACCAAAATAAACAAGAAAGATCACAAAAAGGCCTGAAGTCCTTCATTAAAACAGTGATCCTGTTAGTTAAGCAGATGCAGTTCCCAAGGAAGAAATGCTTCAGAGAAACAGTCAGAATTATTTTAGCACCTCCCATTCTGAGAAAGAGCCACGTTTAAAGTTTTAGTCTCTAAAGACACAGGAGTTTTGTTAAATAACCTCCTGTATTCACCCTCCCAAATCTGAAATGCCACTCCCCCTCCACCCAAACTTTGACAACAATTCCTTTGGGGTTCAAAGCTGCCAGAGCAGCAGTGACACTTACTGCCCAGACTGGAAGTCCTTCTCGTTCACCACAGCACAGTTGGTCAAGGACAGCTCGTCTGTGGGACATCTTGCTGCTTGCATAGGCTGGGAGAGAGAGACAGGGGAAAAAGTCAAACCAAATTCTGGTTTTCTTGTGCTAAGCCAAGCCTCAAGACTTCTGTCAATCCACAAAGCACAAAACAGGTCTCGTGAGTCCTGGCACACTCAGAGTCCATTGGTACCAACAAGCTCCTCTCCCTCTTCCAGGTTTCTCCCAACACTTCTGTGTCACAGGTACTTCCATCCCAAAGCTCTGCACTGTGGGAGTACCCTGGATTTTCTACCCTACCTATAGAAAATCCTTTAAAATCCCCCAGGAACAGGCCTGCCAGGCAAATGCTGTACCCCTGCCAGTGAACCCTGGTGCTCATGAAGCTTCCCTGGACGCTGCCACGAGGCAGCAGGTACCAGCATTCCCTGGAAGGTGTTTCTTGCCCAGTAACAGGACACTGGGATATTCTGAAAGCTGCTAAGGGGAGCTGGAGCCAGAGCAGCTCCCCCACAGCCCTGGGCAACCCTATAGCACAGTGTGACCTTCCTGCTTCCCTGCCATCACCCAGAACACTGGGATTTGAGCACACCTATTCTGGATGTACACCTTCACACAGAGCAGTGCTGAGGGTCCACAGGAAGGTTTAACCTCAGCCAGCTGCTGTCCAACCCCAGAATCCCTTTATATCACCTCTCAAAAGAAATATCACAGAATATCATGATGCAAATATCTTCAACTTTATAGGAAACATCCCAGATCCATAAAACACAGAAGAAAATTAAGTTAAACAGCCAGTTCCAGCCTATCACTAAAAAAAATTACTGCAACAAATTTGGGGGGGGGTCCTCTTCCTTTCTTTTGTTTTTTAAATTCAAAGGACCAATCCTATTTCAATGGTCTGTTCATTTTTGTCCCTTCCACTATTACTCACAAATCAGCAGCTAAAAACCGAAATCCCAGCACTCCCAGCCCCATCCCCATCATGAGGCAGGATGGATCATACACAGGGAGCTCAGCAGAGGAACCTCAGCCCCATCCTGCACCTCCCTCAGCCCGTCTGCTTCTGCAGCTTATTCCAGAAAACAATGGCTGAGTGATGAAGATTGGGAACAAAATGCCTCCAGAACTGGGGAGAAGGATGGCAAATGCAAGATGTTTCTATCCTTAGCTATGGACTGAATAAATTTAATTTGGGGAAAAGCTAAACTTGCCCACAGGGTGTCATTTTCAGAATTAAAGCACAACGACCTCTACCCGATACAAATTTACAGGCAGTGCAACAGGAACTATTTGACAGTGTCAACCCATTGCCAAAAGCAATCCAGGATGGATTTTTCTCTTAAGACACCCTTAAATCCCAGCACAAGTGCAGGAAACACACAGATCCCAACACACACATGCAGATCATTTCCCAAGGGTTATTGTCCTGCTCTGCCTTCCTCCCCCAGCCCCTCTGGGCCAAGGATCAGAGAAAATCCCTCCAGAGTAGCCTGCAGCCAGTCTGCCCCAGGGCTCCCATCAACTTTTTATGTCACAATGGGATTTGTCTCAAGTCCTTGCTATTTAGAACAGGGCCAATTCATTACTTCTTCTGAATAATGCTCAACTGCCCTTGACGGATGTGACAGCACAAAAGGATTTCATTTTCAGCCCTGAGACAGATTTATCCACCTGAACGTGAAGTGCAATAAGAGACTCAAATGTTCCTCTAATAAAATATACATCAGTGGATTTCTGAGGCCCACAGCCTGCCTGCTGAGCCTCACTGGCTTGAGCACCTCACACAAAATACTCATTTTATCACCTCTCCTCCCATCTGCAGGGAGAGTCTGGTGAAGGACATGCCCGGATAAAACGCATTAGGAGGGATATTTTTAGAGAAAACAGAGCATGGAGGTCCTGGATTAAACCCTTTTACAGCACTAGTCCTCAACTGCATTTTTAATCCTCAGTGACAAACTGCTTCCTACACCAAGCTGCCGCTGTCCAGTAGCATTCCTGTGCTCCCCTGCAGCATTCCTGGGCTCCCCTGCAACATCCCTGGGCTCCCCTGCAGCATCCCTGGGCTCCCCTGCAGAATTCCTGGGCTCCCCTGCAGAATTCCTGGGCTCCCCTGCAACATCCCTGGGCTCCCCTGCAGAATTCCTGTCTGCAGCTGGGAACACTTTGCTTCAGGAAAAGCACAGACCCCACGGGATGCATTTCAAATCCATCAGGCTCTGCAGGAGGATGGATGATGGCAAAGCACCCTTGGGTGTCTGACACGTGGAAGAAGGTGATGCAGCATCAGCACCCATCGTGCCAGCCTTCCCAGGCTCATTCCCCTGCCAGGATTCTGGCAGGAGCCCAGTTCTCCCTGGCAATGACCAGCATTTCAGATGGCAATTCTACTCCCAGCTCTCCAGCTCCTCAAGCTCCAAGACTCTGAAGATCTTCAGCACATTATCAATATTCTGAACAGGTTTGAACATCAGACAGATGCATGAAAGGGGCGTCACTCCCAGGTGTGAGGTTCCACAGAAAGGGACACCTTGAAGAAATCTGGACATGGAAGAGGTGAGGATTAAACTGGAAAGCTCCCAGGCAGGAGGGAGGAACACACTGTTCTGGGGAGATGCAGGGGCTTCCTCTTCCCTGCCCTCCCCAGAAAGCTCAGATCCCACAAAGTGCTGCTCACAAGGGCATGGACAGGGTTGCTCCTGAGGAATTTTTCCTGGCATAAAAGCAGCAGCCCAGGCCTGTAACATATGGCTGGCATACGCCAGTGGGGGCACTGTTAGGAACACTTTAAGCTCTTGCATTTTGGTTCCAGCCTCCCAGGACACCAGCACCAGGACTCCTGGAACCTGCCCCTCTCCACCGTCCAACACCCACTGCCTGCACTCACCTCAGCTCAGGGAATAGAGGCAGCAAGGTATTTCCAGGAAATCTCAAAGTATAGTTACACCAGCTGATTTTGAGCAAGCTGGCAGGTTACTGGTGGCAACTGGGCAAGGCACAGGTCTAACAAAGCAGAGAGCAGCTCCTGCAGGTGACAGCAGATGCCACCTGCTGCAGTCCCCCTCGGGCTGGAGGTGACCCACATACACCCTCACAGGTTGCCATTATATCAGTGTCCACAATAAAGATAAATCAGCTTTAAAGAAGGCAAATTAGGCTTAAATTAGGCAAAAGAATCTTCCCTGCTTCAGGTATTGTGGTTTACAAAAGCAGTGACTCCAAGGACAGAGAAGTGCCAGGGAGGTGCCTGCACACCTGAGGCAGTGCCTTCCTTCGAAAGCACCCCTGCTCCAGCATCAGCACCCACCATCAGCCTCCCAGCACCCACAATAAACCCAGCAGAGGCTGCTCCAACATTTCTCCTGTTTGCCAAGACAAAAACAAGCCCACATGATGCACTGATAAGTCTCACTCTGGGAGACAAAGGTGAAGGACCCCACCTTCGGGGTTGTGACAAAGCAGGAGCATTGCCTCAGCTGCTCCACTGCTGAGCCACTGCTCAGCAGGAAAACCCAGCCTCAGGAGGCTCAGTGACACTGGCATATTTTTATTTTTACAAAGAAAAGTTGCCCCAAAGAACAAACAGCTTCAAAATAGAAACAATCACCACGATATCTGATCTTTCAGAGATTTTTCCCAAAGCTGCATGGATTCCTGCTTTCCTCCACAAAAAATACAAAACTACCTCCTTCTCAGAATCACAGAACAGTTGGGGATGGAAGGGCCCTCTGGAGACCATCCAGTCCAACTCCCCTGCCAAGGCAGGGTCACCTGGAGTAGGTGACACAGGAATGTGCCCAGGTGGGTTTGGAATGTCTTCATGACCTCCCTGGGCAGCTGTTTCGGTGCTCTGCCACCTCCATGGAAAGAAGTTCTTCTCATGTTGAGGTGGAACTTGTGTTTTAGTTTATGGCCATGCTCTCACATGTTAGGAGAGCTCAGCCCAGAAGGCAATGCTGTTATTTGGATATTTTCATACACACATAAACCATACCTTTTGTGTTTTGTGAGCTGTGAATTCACCTCTTGTGAATCCTTTAGGCTGACAACAGAGAAAGCCAAGAAAAACCATGTTTCCCATCACTCAGACCCCGCTGCAGACAAGGTGGTGGTACATGACAGAAGTGCACTGTACCTGCCAGCTGTTACTGAGAAGAGCTAAAACACTGAGTGATAAGGCAGAGATGCTCTTTATTTGAAACAACTGAACTCCTTGCACTTCCTAATGCTGCCCAAGAGATCATGAAACAGCCTCTAAAGGCCAGGCAGGTTTTGTTCCGTGCACTGTTTCCACATGGTTTGTACAAATACTGTAAAGTGTTGTATTTTAAAATCTTCCTTTGTGTAAAACACAGGCACAGACACATCCCCAGGTGTGCAGAGATGGAACTTCTGTCACCCAGGAGTTGGCAGACAACTGTTAGAAGATGAGACATCTCTGGGTACCAGACACCTTCATTTCCCCTGCAGAGCCTCCTGCCAGCTGCACACAGAGCGGGATCCCTGCTCCCAAAGGCATCCAAGCTTCTCTTTAACTGGTGGGCAGCAAAGTCACTCCAAGCCCAGACTCCATCACCCCGAGAGGGCAAGGAAGAACTCGTGCAGGTGCTGTTCCTGGGAAGCAGGGTCAGTCCAGCCTGCTGCAGGCTCTGTGGAACCAGGGCTGGCTTGAAGTCAAACATTCACCACTACAGGTCTGCAAATAAAATTGAGTTTGAGTGCTGAAAGGAAGAATTATGATGTTAAAGGAGCTTTGAAGATAAACAGGGACTGAGATGATGATTCACACACCCAACACATTACCCAGGACTATGCTCCTGATGGAAAGCAGACACACAGAGTGACACAGACTGTGCCTAAAGATCCGAGGGATCACAGGATCCCAGATGACCACAACACCTCTGGGCTGCACACAGGGGACAACCAGCAGCACCAGAGATGAGCTGCAGAGCTGGGGCAGCAATGGGAGGACACAAACCAAGCTCCTTGCACAGGGAGCCTGAGGACTGTGCTCTCTACATGCACATATACACCACGGGGCTGAGTAACAGCTCTGTACTAAAGGACAGAAAAAATGGGTGTAAAGCAACAGTAATGCCTGCACAGCTCCCAGAGGGCAGGTAAGAACGGAAGGAAGCTGCTCTGTGACAGCCCACAGTGGGAAACAGTAAAGACAAAACCAAAATTCCCCTAAAGAACAACTCAGTGGTATTTAAGAAAGGAATAACAAGGTATTGCCTCCATCAGAGACCAGACTCAGCAACAGGAGCTGTCCTAAATGCTGTGGTTCTAAAATGTAAAAAAAAAAACAACACCCAAACTTAAAAAACTTAACTAAGGAAGCTTACTAGCTTGCAGAAGGTTTAGAAAAGGTTTTTCCGGATATCTTAAAAAAATATTGACTAAAGCTTCCCCAGCCACAAGAAGAGTTCAAACACCTACAAAGAACTGTTTGGAACAGCAGGCCTGGCCAGACAGGCCTTTCCAGACCTGCAACTGCTGTGCTGGCAGGATAAGCTGCTGTCCCTGGAACGAGGAGCCCGACTCCCTGCTCAGGCCTGGCTGTTCCACCAGCTCCATCTGACCTCTATTTGCTTTGCTGAAAGCTTTTATTCTCTTCAGGAAGGAGCTTCGTTCTCTCACTAACAAGCTCATAAATACCAATTTTCTCCTCCTGATAAAGAGGAACACATTAGGAACGCTAAAAATCTCAGAATTATTTACATTTTGTCAAAGCCAGGGACCTCTGAAGGAGCCGACACCAAGGCAGCCTCAAGAGGGTCCAGAGGAGGAGAGATGAGCTCCATCCCCGCTGCCCACGCCCCCCGGGACCCGCCCACGCCGTGAATCATCTCCCCGTGATCTGCCAGCAACACAAACCCAAACAGCTGAAAACAGGAGAGAGGGGAGAGCTCCCATCACCCCCTCCTGCATCACCCAGGGCTGGGAACGAAACCGGAACGTTCTCCCTGCGCTGTCTGTGCCTGTGGCACCGGGAACATCCTCCCCTGGGAACAGAGCTCTGCCCCAGCACAGCAGGGCAGGGGGGGCAGCAGGAGAACCAGACTCCTCATGGCCACTCTTTATCCACCACACACACCCCACACCTTCCCAGTTTCTCTGTGTGAGAGCAGCTCCCGTGGGCCTGGGCAGCAATCCGGAAATTACTTCTGTCCTGGCACTTGACACCCACTTTATCAGGGCAGCCACGAAAGGATATTGGTTCTCAGGGAGGCAGCTGCTGCTTCCCTTTGTTTGCAAAGCTCACACGAACTCAGATGTGCAAGGGCTGCTCTGTCACTGCAGCACTATTTACCTGGTTCACTGAGCAAGGTGCTCACACCTTTGGGAACTGGGCTCTGCTATCCTTTATTTGACAACGTTATCAGAAAGACAATTTACAGCTCCAAGCCAAAGGGTTCCAAGAGTTTGCCTGATTAACAGAGAAACAAGAGTGTAAAGGAGGGTTTCTACAAGCTACTGTTGTGGCAGAGCATCCCTAATCCAAACACACGGGTTGCTCTGCCCCAGGATGTCCTTCTCCAGCCCAGCTCTTTCCAACGTGGTCAGCCAGTGGATCTCGGGAAATACACCTGTACCTGAGCTGCTGTGCCACGGAACCAGGGGGCTGTTCCCCCACAGCTCAGCCTGAACAGCAGCTCCACCTTCCCTTTAAGCAATAATGACCCAAGAGAGGTGCATTTGTAATTAACTCAGCCATTTGTGGAGTGGATGTTGCCTCACGTTCCTTAAGCGAGCCAGGATGACCAACAATTTAATCACAGGGAATTGCTACTTGTTGTGTTTCATCTAAAGCTCTTAAAAAATGCCAAGGGAATGAACCCCCAGCAGCCACTGTAGTGTCAGCCTGGGATGCAGGTCAGGACACCTCATGGATGCAAATTTCTTCTCATTTATTTAGCAAAGTTACCCAACAGCAACAAGGTTAAAAATATCCCTGTAAACTTGGAATGTGCCTTGTGAACACCCAGGCTGCTGCTGTCCCCGAATATTTACAGCTCGCCCCAGCACTGACACCTGGCACTGAGCTCCCCAGGACTGACTGATGGACCAAACACACCCAGTCACGAGCAATTTGTGTTCAAGACGCAAAAGCTTGTAAATATTTCTGTATTTTCTACAGACAAAGCACATGACACAACTCCAGGGCAGCAATTACTCCAGATCTTTTAATAGAAGGTCACTGCTTTATTGTACCCCAGGAGACCAGAGAGACGTGGTAAATCTCTTTGTGCTGCAAACCTTTGCCCTCCCTGGGGGGAGGCTCTGCCAGCATGGGAAGGAGCACAGCAGTGGGGCAGCAGAGCCTGAGGAATCAGATCCAGCCTCGGTTTTACGAGCAGGACCAGGAGCAGTTGGCTCAAACACAGTTACAGGGCACTCCATCGGAAGCTTCTCCACCAATTTTAGCAACTGTGTTCCTTGTTTGAATGCTTCTGTTCACAGACCTTCTCCAACACAGCTCTCCAACTCCTGGAGATCAAAAAAACCTCCTGAAAATGGTCATGTGGGAACTTTGTCACTAAATTCTGGTCTCTGCCCTGATGCCTCCTGAGAGCATCATGCAGAACCTCGTACTGCCAAAAGCAAGGTCACTGTCCCTGCTCAGGGCTGTCACTGCTCCAGCTCTCCCTAAAGCTCATCCCCTCTCACACCTGGACACAGCCACCACCTCCTGGATCAAAAAAAGATCCCAGCGTGACCAGAGGACCTACATTTTAGTTTTCATGTAAACAAAGGAATCAATGACGATTTCATTGCACTGAAACTATGTCCTGCCTGGTGGGTACTGCAGTAAAGTAGAATATATAAAACAGTCACTACTTTCCAGGGACTGGTTTTCTGTAGACTCAAACAGATCTGATTTTATGGCAGAGGTTCCCCCAAATTCATAGTCAGGGCTTCTCCTGAGCCACAGGGTCTTGCCCTGAATGACCTTTGTGCTCTGAGGCACAGGACACAGAACAGGAGAGCAAGAGAGAAGACCCTGCAGTGCTATGGGGGAAAATAAAGGTAAAAAAGTAATACTTAAGAAATTCCCACTTGAAATGATCCTCAAAAGGATTCTCTGATTTCTTATAGATTTTTTTTCTCTACTAAGAAAAAATCTGAACTAAATTTAATTATTCTGGCCTGTCCTCATAAGTAAAGAGGTACTAGCACCCCCAAAACTGGGGATGGGGAGGCAGAACAGATATCTCCCTGCTGCACTGACTTTTTAAGCACAAGCTGTGGACACACTGCTTCTGCAAGACCAAGACAGGCAACAAATTAATCAGAGATGACAGGGGCAGATATCCTGTTCCCACAAACATTCACATGGTCACAGTTATCAGCATTTTACTTTAAATAATTTTAGATTTTTTAAATTCTAATAATCTATGTGATTCTATTCTAATTCAGCAAGGGCCTTCAAAGGCAGGAGCCCTGCAAGAAGGTCACAGGTCCATTTGAGATGATTTCACAAGACAGGTACGAGGTTGCAGAAGTGATCTCAGAAACAGAGACCGAGATTGAGTTGTCTCCCATTTCCCTAAGACATTGCTACAAATCTATTTCTTCATATTACACATTAGGAAACACTAAAAAAAGCTAAGTGATGCTGGCAGGCTCAGTACAGGCTGCGAGAAGGAACCAAGTTGATTCACAAACGTTTCTCCAGTTGCCTGACGACGCCTGCAGCTCTGAGGGCTGCTTCCATATGTTATCAGAAACCAGACATTACAGCTTTAACCCATAAACATAAACCCCAACCCTCATCATTTCAAAGTCTCTACCAAGCTATCCAAGCTAAAACTGTACCGTTTGGGTTTTAAACACTTTGAAATAATTTAAGCAAACGATAAGCCAAATGTTATTTATTGTATAGGGCTGGTTCAGGTATATTATATATATTAGAAGTTAGGAAGGAATTCCTCCCTGTGAGGGTGGGGAGGCCCTGGCACAGGTTGCCCAGAGAAGCTGTGGCTGCCCCATCCCTGGAAGTGCCCAAGGCCAGGTTGGACGGGGCTTGGAGCAACCTGGGACAGTGGAAGGTGTCCCTGCCCATGGAATGGATGGGCTTTAAGGTCCTTCCAACCCAAACCATTCCATGATTCTGTGATGACTGCAGGAGCACAGGAGAGCAGGGTTAGCCCAGCAGTGCCTTCAGCAGCCTGGAACACCGAGGGACATGGTCTGTCCTTCGCTGCCTTCCCACTCCTGCTACACTCTAATAGTTGATATCAACAGATCTCAGGAACCCCTTCTGCTCAGTCTCAGGCTCTCCAGAGGAGCTACAGCCCTGCTCTGCAGGGTGAGGCAACATCCAGTAGGGAAAGCAAAACCATTTCCAACCCAGTGCAATGGGAATATGAGAAGAAAATAGGGCAGTGTGTGCCATGACTGGGCTAAAGGCAACACCGCTCCAAACGAGCCATAAAGAGCAGAGAAAGGAAATTGGAAGTGTTAAACTGATGATACCCTATAAACCAGCCACTATTTCTAGTCCTCATGAACTGTTCCACAAGTTCAGCTATCGCAGATCTGACGTTCCTTAAAGGAAACCACGGCAGGGTCTCTGGTGGGGGATGCACACTGCACAGGAGTGCTCAGCACACACATTGCCCTGGGGAGCAGCAGCCCTGCCCCATCGGCCAGAGGACCTGCACCACAGGGATCCCTGTCCCACACCAGCCTCCTGCTGGACCCACAGCCTGACACTGGCTGGAACCAGGCACAGAAGTCATCGGGCCTTTTCACGTCCCTCTGGGAACTAATTTCTAACGAGGTTCAAATCAATTAGTTACAGACAGTGCCAGTGAACTTCCAGGGGTCCAGCTGGTACAAGGGATCAAACACAGACACAGCAGCTTCCCAGCGTTCCCTCTCCTGCAGCAGATTCTGGCTGATGCCCTGGCAAGCCTCCCTGCTCTGCCTGTGTGCCTAATGATTCCCATGCAGAGAGATCCAGAATAAATTATTACAGAAACAGCCATTATTTCTAATCATCATAAACTGTTTTTCCTGTAAACTTCAATCACTGCTAATCACTGTCTCTTCCTTGCCATGGAGAAACCCAGTGCAATTAGGGGAGCAGAGCAACACACCTGAAACAGCACCACAATTAATCACATTTGGCTTATCACTCCCCTAAATTATTCCAAATGTTACTGCAAGTTTAAATATTTTGTCTCATATTTGGTACATGAGGAGAGCCATTCATTTCTCCCTGTGGAAGTGTACATGCACAAATCGAACACCCCAGTCCAGTAGAAGGGATTAAGCTCTAAATCACATTTGCAAGACAGATTTGCAGGGCAGGAGGAGTCACTGAAGCTCCTGAACAGGTTCAAGCACCTGTTAGAAATGCTGACAACAGAAGAGCATCAGTGTTCCAGCATCAGCCTCACCTGTTGTGCACAGAGATCTCACACACCCCCACCCTCCCACCGCCTGTTCCTTATTTACACACAGCTCCAGGGGCACATCTGAAGGGATGCTGCTGCCTGCTCTCCCTGACTCCTCACCCTTCCCAGGGGCCAGCTGGAGGGAGCAGGCAACTCCTCTGGTAGCTCCCACCAACAGCTTTAACATTCCAAAGGATCAGATCCAGCTCAGAGAATGAGATGGAAAATTCAGGTTAAGAACTCTCTTCCCTGTGTTAAATAACCTGATAATTCTGCAACAACTGCATCTGTAGGTAAATCAAGAAAACACTGAATAGCAAGAAGCTTCCTGGTAACACAAGCAGAGCATCACCCATCAAACTGCCACATTAGGAGGCAAATGAACACCAATCTTTCCCTTAAATCTGCATAAATCCCTCTTTCCTCCACCACTCTTCCAAGCTGGCCAAATAAAGGCACATTTTCTCAGGTTTTTAGTAGCACCAAAGCTCATAGCAGCAGGAAAAGTTGAGGCTGATCCTTCTCCTTCCTCCCCACACCCCCAGTCACCAGTCCCAGCACTCAGTACATGAAGACTCCTGAACCCACCCAGAGAGTGTTCTCTGGTGCCACAGCACGGCTGGGAGGGCTCAGGGGAGCAGGGTAAGGCAGCACCACTGCAGCCAGCCTGCTCTGGGCTTCAGGGACTCTCAGAGCAGTGTGCAGTGTGGCTTAAATGATCTGACCACTGACCAGAGCTCTGGGCGCCCACTGGGGCCACACAAAGCTAAAAAAAGCACTCAGGGCACACACATTTCCCTGGGCTGGTGCAAAGGATGAGACAAAGAAAAAGGTGCAAGGGAAAAAGTGAGACCAGGAATGTGGAGCAGGGACAGAAGAGAAGCTCTTAACAAGAGACAGACCACAAAACATGGTTTTTTCCCCAATTACTCAGCACATTTCAGGGGTGGCTCTGGAGCACCTGTGATGCACAGCACATCCCTGGGCCACACTTCTCACCCCTGCTCTGCACCACAGCCCTGCACCAGCTGCCCTCCATCCTTCACCCAAACACAGCACAAAAACACTTGGAAAAACGATTCTCCAAGATTTCCATCACTGAATTATTTGGCCAAGAGACAAGATTCCAGCTGGAGGCAGGCACCAATGAAAAATGTGACTTTCCCAAGCTGATATCCAGCAAAGCATAACTGAGCTCCTGGCAAAGGGCAGAGCAATCCAAACACATCCTGCAGCACCTGGACACCTGCAATAGAGGGGATGGACAGGGCACCACAGGAAGGGATTTCACAGACAAGGCTGGGCCTTCACATTTTAAGGCCCCTCTGGCCACTTGCTGATGTGATCTGTGACCAATAAGGGATTTTTTAGTTTTTAAATAAATACAGAACAAAACTACTGGACAACCCTTGAGGTGTTTTCACCCAACACAATGTGGACCCACATCGTAGAACTGTGCCTGCCTGGTCCCCACAGGGCAGAGGAGCAAATCTCCCCATATCCCACAGCACCCAGGGGTCACTAGGGCCTCACAGCACCCTCGGGGCACCCCAGAATCCATCCACACACCCCATCCTCACAAATGCTCCTCAGGG